>NW_027605230.1:0-5000 GCF_048128805.1 Centroberyx gerrardi
TATGTTATTGAAAGTGGTGTAGGGGGGTAAAAACTACGACATAATTAAATCAATGTACACCAGAAAATATAAGTGCGGCATAAAAAAATTGGCGATATAAAAGAACAAATTTCCTCTCAGGAGCGTGGAGTGAGGCAGGGATGATGCTGCCTGAGTCCAACTTTATTCAACATTTTACATCAACGAATCGGCAAAAAACTCTCGACCAATCGGCAGCAGCCGGCCTCACTCTATACCGACTCAGAGATTAAACTCCCGCTCTATGCAGACGACCCGGTTCTGCTGTCCCCTACTGAACAGGGCTTACAGCAGAACCTGGACCTGCTTAGAGCAAGTACTGCCGGACCTGGGCCCTCGGCAGTAAACATGAAAAAGACCAAAATTTATGATTTGTCAAAAAAGATCCAGATCTCAGGGAAAAAAATATACATTTACGTTAGGAGGAAACCACATTGAACATTCCCAGAACTATAATTATTTAGGTCTAAAAATCAGCAACAGGAAATTTTGAACCTTGCAGTGAATGAAGTGAAAGAAAAAGCACGCAGGGCCTTTCTGCCATAAAACACATTTTTGTAGACATTCCAATTAGAATCTGGCTGAAAATATTTATTATCAGTAATCGAACCAATTGCCCTTTATGGCAGTGAAGTGTGGGGTCCAATCACAAATCAAGAATTTAGCAACTGGGACAAAACATCCAACTTGAGAGCCTGCATGCAGAGTTGTGTAAGAAGCTCTTACAGGTCCAGAGGAAAACAACAAACACATGCAGGGCAGAATTAGGCCAATATCCATTACTGATCACAACACAAAAAAGGGCAATCAAATTCTGGCAACATTTGAAAAACAGTGACCCCCACTCAATACCATTACAAAGCCCTGCAGTACCAAGAGCTGAGCAAAACAGAACCAGAACCAGAACCAGAACCAGTCCCCTCACTCAGCTGGTCCTGACGCTCAGTTCACCTAACACACACTAACACTTCACAGCCTCAGGACCAGAACATCACAATCCACCAAATTATAACTCAACAAAAACTAAATGATATTACTTATTGGGGACACACAAACTAAAAACCAAAATAAAATGCAACGCTATCTGGCCCCTTAAAAAGACAGAACACTGTGGCAGAATATCTGCACACAGACCGAGACCAAACCGAGAACGGCTCGACGAAGTCCGGACTCGACGAGCGCGGCCCCGGGCCGGAGAAAAAAGGCCGACACGGACAAACATGGCCGCCGGCAGAAGAGAGGCCGTGCTCACACTGCGACACGGGGAGATGGTGGAGACAGAGCTGCACTTCATCATCACCTGTCCTAAATATAAATAATAACTAAATTACAAATTACTATTACCGCAAAAATTAAACAGATCCACCCAAATTTCAGAAGCCTCCCTGACATCAGCAGACTAGCCGTCCTGCTGGGAGAGGAGAAGACAAGCTGCAACACAGCAGCTAAATATATTGTGACATGCCACACACACACACACACACACACACACACACACACACACACACACACACACTTCAAACCAGTCCCAGTACGAGTTTTTTATTTTTTTTTGTCCTTTTACATTTGTATATAATCGATGTTACAATTGTAGTAACAGTTAGTACAGTGTAATGTTTTTACTTGTTTCACACTGTTCACATTGCTCATATTGTTATACACATGTAATATGCTTTGGCAATACAAATGGTGTACATTTTGTCATGCCAATAAAGCACCATTGAATTGAAATTGAAATTGAGAGACAGAGAGAGAGAGAGAGAGAGAGAGCGAGAGAGGGAGAGAGAGAGGGGAGAGAGAGAGAGAGGAGAGAGAGAGACAGAGAGGGAGAGAAGGAGAGATTGAGCTCCATCATGAACAGTGGAAAGAGAGGAGAGAGAAAGACATAAGAGAGCAGATGGGTTGTAGAGAGAGAGAGAGACAGGTAGAGCTACATAGAGAGAGAGAGACAGAGAGAGAGAGAGAGAGAGAGAGAGACAGAGAGAGAGAGAGAGAGAGAGAGAAGACAGAGACGAGAGAGAGAGAGTGAGAGAGAGAGGAGAGGTTTGATCCATGCTGCCACCACCAGGTCAGCAGAGGAACGACACACTGACAGAAATCAGCTGCAAATACACTGAAAATATGTAGAAAATAACACCAAAAACCATGTAGAAATACACTGAAACACATGTACAAATATGTAGAAATACACTGAAACACATGTACAAATATGTAGAAATACACTGAAACACATGTACAAATATGTAGAAATACACTGAAACACATGTACAAATATGTAGAAATACACTGAAACACATGTACAAATATGTAGAAATACACAACAGACAGTGGAAGGTGGAACCTCAGCTGTTAGAAGATAATAAAGTAGATCTGCAGCAGGTTCCTGGTTCTGTTCTGTTCTGTCTGATGGAACTCTTCACAGAACGTTTCTGTTTCCAAACATTTTCTGATCATTTTTTATATTTCATATCAGCAGCAGAACGTTCAGTGAACTCATGAAAAAACAGAACCGACACAACAGCAGAGGAACCGTCCACATGCAGAACACACAACGTTCCCCACAGAACCTCACAACGTTCCCCACAGAACCTCACAGCGTTCCCCACAGAACCACACACCGTTCCCCACACCGTTCCCCACAGAACCTCACACCGTTCCCCACACCGTTCCCCACAGAACCTCACACCGTTCCCCACACCGTTCCCCCACACCGTTCCCCACAGAACCTCACACCGTTCCCCACACCGTTCCCCACACCGTTCCCCCACAGAACCTCACACCGTTCCCCACACCCGTTCCCCCACACCGTTCCCCACAGAACCTCACAGCGTTCCCCACACCGTTCCCCACAGAACCTCACACCGTTCCCCACACCGTTCCCCACAGAACCTCACAGCGTTCCCCACAGAACCTCACACCGTTCCCCACACCGTTCCCCACAGAACCCCCACAGCGTTCCCCACAGAACCCCACAGCGTTCCCCACAGTGTTCCCCACAGAACCCCACAGCGTTCCCCACAGAACCCCCACAGCGTTCCCCACAGAACCACAGCCTCCCTCAGGCTGGTCCCGCAGCAGAACCTTCACTGTGCAGAACCTTTCAGAACAGAGAAACGTTCCAAACAGCAGGATCACAGAGAGCTTTTGTAAGAACCACACTGGGTTCTCCAGGTTCTGTTTCATGTGAACCAATCAGAGGAATCTTTCAGTCAGTATGGTTCCACATAGAACCATAGAACCATAGAACCATGCCTTCAACAGAGAACCAGGAGGAACCCTGTTTGTCTGGGTTAGTCTGCCTGGTTAAACCTCCAGATAGAAAACCAGATTCATTAGATCATATCAATATATCCTGGATACAGATCTATAGATATACAGATATATAGATATATATATACAGTATATACTGTCTATATATCTATCTATATCTATATATATAGATAGATATATACATTGGAAAGTATAGTCAAGTATAGCCTATTTTTGCAAATGCTATAAGAAAAATATATATGTGAGTATATTGTCAACAAAGACTTACAGTGTGCGGTTGGATCATTTCTTTATCTATATATATCTACATCTATATATAGATATATATAGAAATAGATATACATGTTTAACTGTTCTGACAGAATCAGTGTCAGATTGTAATCGGCCGTCTCTGAACCGCTGAACGTTTCTGTTTCTGTTTCTGTTTGTTTCTGCAGATGAAACAAAATATTTCATCTCATTTCTTCATGTGTTAAAATAAAGAATAAAGAATAAATCATCTCGTCATCAGAATTTAAAAATACAGTTTCTGGATCGTTTTTAAATATTTTTAGATATGTGAAAGTGAATGTGAGCGTCTGACAGTGAAACCACACACACACACACACACACACACACACACACAGTATTAATATTAGTATCAGTAAGCTGTTAGAGGCAGAACTATAAACAAATGAACAGCAGTAATATTAGATCAGTATTATATACTAGTATTTCTATTAGTATTACTGTGAGTACAGTAATGTGTGTATTTGTGTTTTTATTGTCGAATTAAAATCATCTGGTTTTACTGTTAATATTAATATTTCTGTCAGTGTTACACACTGCTGTTACATGGAAAACAGTCTGGTTGATTATCAGCATTAGATTGGTATTAATATTAATATTAGTGTTTTTTTAATATTAGTGTCACTGCACTGTTATTCTGTGGTTTTCTCTTTTATTCTACTGTGTCTAGTAGCTCTATTCTATTCTGCTGTATTCTGTTCTATTCTATTCTATTCTACTGTATTCTGTTCTATTATATTCTATTCTATTCTGCTGTATTCTGTTCTATTCTATTCTATTCTATTCTATTCTATTCTGCTGTATTCTGCTCTATTCTATTCTATTCTATTCTATTCTGTTCTACTGTATTCTGTTGTATTCTATTCTATTCTGTTCTACTGTATTCTGTTCTATTCTATTCTGTTCTATTCTATTCTATTCTATTCTACTGTATTCTGTTGTATTCTGTTCTATCCTATTCTATTCTATTCTATTCTATTCTATTCTATTCTATTCTATTCTACTGTATTCTGTTGTATTCTGTTCTATTCTATTCTATTCTATTCTGTTGTATTCTGTCCCGGTGTGTCCTGCTGTGATACTGCGGGTCCAGTACTCATGTGGATGTGTAGTACTACCTGAGCTAGTATCGGTACTACAGCAGAGTTAAAACATCCAGAACATGACGAGCTGAGTCCTGGCTCCAGTAGGATAGTAGTATAGTAGTATAGTAGTATAGTAGTATAGTAGTATAGTAGTATTAATAGTATTCTAGTATTAGCAGTGTTGTGTGTTAGTAGTATTGTGCTTATAGTAGTATTAGTAGGTTTTGGGTTTTTTTTTGTTTTTTTTTAGCAGTAGCTACTGCAGTATTCCGCCTCTTTCTTTCTGTCCTGGCAGAAACAGACTTTCTGCTTTCTGGTTCTGACTGAATGTAAAGTTTG
>NW_027605230.1:12500-28000 GCF_048128805.1 Centroberyx gerrardi
GTGTTTCAGGTCGGGACGCTAAATGAAAATGACTGCTAAATGAACAACCACCAAAGAAGAAGTCAGTTCCTGTGTGAACACATGAAGAGACGCTGCTGGTCTGGCAGCAGCTTCTGCTGTAAAACTCTTTCTTTTAGCAGCGATGGAGAATGTATAAAAGTACACACTCCCCTACAGCAGCCATTTAAACACTCTGCTCATGTGTTAATGCTCCAGGTAATACAATAATAACAATATAACACTGCCACGCTGCAGACTGGAGGCTCTGCGCCCCCTGGTGGATGAATGCAGCATCACTCAGGCTGCAGGATGCTGCTGGATGTGTGTGTGCTGCCAGCAGACAGCTGCAGGTCCAGGACCGGAGTTAGCCTTCTGTAACCCACACTGACACCGAACCAAGAGCCTGAAGGATCTGACTCAGTGAGAAACAATGACAGAAGTGTGAGGTTTAAGAAAGGAAGAGCGATGCTGGCAGAGTGAAGAACTGGAAGATTTACCAAGCAGAGAAAACCAGACTGTGGCCGGACCAGGGAGAGAAGGACACTTCTGTAAATTAATAGAGTTTGCATCAAGATACTTTGGAAGCAAAAGAGACACAGAAACCTTCCAGAGACACGTCAGGTTTGTGTTTCTGAGGAGAGTGAAGAGGCTTTTCCTTGTTGGACCGTAGAAACTGAACAGGATCCTGTTTACTAGACAGACACTTGATCTGCTGAGCCACAGAGACAGACTTTCAGGTAGAAACACAAATCACTTTTTTTATTAGTATTTATTAGAACAACAAAATCTCTCTCTCTCTCCAACGGGGGAAGACTCGATTTGCATTAAATAATAGAATTTAGCTTTTTGTCCGCTCACAGAGCGATCGCATGGCATCAGAAGACTTGGATTATATTGCAGCTGTAAGGAGACATTTACAGACATGAAGCCTTAAGGACCGGACTCTTACTGCAATCTGCAGTTGAAACAGCGACACAGAGCGCCGTCGCTGTTCATATGTAAACTAAGTTATATTTAAACTAAGTTATCCACATGCATTGCAAAAACGATCCCTTTCTATACAAATGAGGCTCATTACAGGGAGCAACATCGCTAACTGCAGCTTGGAATAAGTTGAAACTGTTAAAAATCTTTTGAAAGAGCCCCTCCACCCCTAAACAGCCTTCAGGTAGCTGTACGGAGCGCTCAGCCCCCCCTCCAGCACTTCTTTCACAGGTTTCAGCAGCGGGTTGTGGAGGATGTGGAGACCTTTATCCAGCGGGTGGCAGGCCAGCTTCTCCAGCCGGGACAGCTGGTGCATTTCCTGCACACACACATGAAAGATTTATTTATGTCCACATAAATACAAGCATACAAAGGACATAAACACTATTAATGCAGTCAGATATTGAGTCAGTCAGTTACATAAGTGCACACACACACACACACACACACACACACACACACAGTCTATGCTATTGCATTGAATTTACATTTCATTTGTTGTATCAGACTCTGTTGTGTAGACAGATTGTTAAATGCAGGGGTAAATGCGGTCCCAGCGGTTTCAATACTATTTAAATACGATGAAAATACAAATTTCTATTAAAGTGCTAAAATTGCAATAGTGCTCATTGCAGCTCTACTGTAAATCCACAAGGGGGCGCTCTTACCTGGGGAACATCCTTAATGTCGTTAAAATCCAGATTCAGTAATTCCAGTCTGGAGAGGAGAGGAGATTATTGTTATGTCACCTGTGTCACATGATTAACAAGAAGAACTTTCTTTTTTAGAGTTCATAACGTTTCATAACATCTGCTATTTGTATATTTTTGTTAATGGAACCTAATCCTGTTACCAAGGCTACATACTAGCTGGTGGCTGTATGGAGGTGGGGTTACCTGGCAGGTGTATGGAGGTGGGTTACCTGGTGGCTGTATGGAGGTGGGGTTACCTGGTGGCTGTATGGAGGTGGGGTTACCTGGCAGATTTATGGAGGTGGGGTTACCTGGCAGGTGTATGGAGGTGGGGTTACCTGGCAGATTTATGGAGGTGGGGTTACCTGGCAGATTTATGGAGGTGGGGTTACCTGGAAGATTTATGGAAGTGGGGTTACCTGGCAGGTGTATGGAGGTGGGGTTACCTGGAAGATTTATGGAAGTGGGGTTACCTGGCAGATTTATGGAGGTGGGGTTACCTGGTGGCTGTATGGAGGTGGGGTTACCTGGTGGCTGTATGGAGGTGGGGTTACCTGGAAGATTTATGGAAGTGAGGTTACCTGGAAGATTTATGGAGGTGGGGTTACCTGGCAGGTTTATGGAAGTGGGGTTACCTGGCAGGTGTATGGAGGCGGGGTTACCTGGCAGGTGTATGGAGGCGGGGTTACCTGGCAGGTGTATGGAGGCGGGGTTACCTGGTGAGGCAGCAGAGAGCCTTGGGCAGAGAGTGGAGGCTGTTTCCCTCCACGATGAGGATCTTGAGCTCCACCAGAGCCTGGATGTTCTCCGCCAGGTTCTCCAGGCGGTTACAGGCCAGATGGAGGAAGACCTGGAGAGAGAGATAGACCGACACTGCCTGACTGCCTGACTGTCTAACTAACATCAACAAACTAGATAAAGCAGTGTCTGGCTAAGTAACTAAATGACACAACCACTTAAGGCTCTAGCTAGCTGTCTGATTTAAACCCACCAGAGCCTTCATGTTGTAGACACAGCCGGGGATGTGGATGATGTGGTTGTGGCTGAGGTTGAGTTTCTTCAGTCGGGTCAGATTAGACAGGGAGGCGGGCAGAGAGGACAGCTGGTTGTTGGCTAAACTCAGCACCTGGTAGAGAGAAAGATGGGAATTAAAGAGAAGAGACGGGTCCCTAGAATTATTCCACTTTATTAATATAATAGTATATTATAATCAATATAATAGTCAGTAGTCAGATTCTGCCTGCAAAATCTACTTGTAAGCTCCTACTGTATTTCTGAGCAGCGGCACAGAGCTGCAGCGGCAGAATGAAGAGCAGAACATGCTACATGAATGAGAGTCATAGAAGCTAATGCTAATTGAATAGGAGTGATAATGATTAAAATAATTCAAAGTCAAATTAAACTAGTAGTAGCAGTAGTAAAAGTAGAAGTAGACGTAGTAGTAGTAGTAGTAGTAGTAGTAGTAGTGGTAGTGGTAGTAGTAGTAGTAGTAGTAGTGGGAGTAGTAGTAGTAGTAGTAGTAGTGGTAGTAGTAGTGGTATTGTAGTAGTAGTAGTAGTAGTAGTAGTAGTAGTAGTAGTAGTAGTGGTAGTAGTGGTAGTAGTAGTGGTAATTCTAGTAGTATTAGTACCTCTAGTTGTGCACAGGCTCCCAGTTCTTCAGGAACCTCCGTCAGTCGGTTCCTGTAGGCGAACAGAACTCTGAGCCGGCTCAGCTGGCCGATTTCTGCCGGCAGGCTGCTCAGCTGACGGGACGGAGGCGATGTGAGAGGATATCAGACAATTAAGAAACAAATACATTTACATACAGGATGAGCAAAGCATGCAGTATTCACAGAGTGTGATACCTGGCTGCTGCTGTATTGTTGCACAGTGTTTCCTGATGGAATGACAATAAAGTTGAACTGATTTAAATAATGCTGCACTGTATTGAACATAGAAGGAGAGAAGCACAGAGAGGAAGGGTGGGGGAGAGGAGAGGAGAGGAGGAGAGGAGAGGAGAGGAGGAGAGGAGAGGAGAGGAGGAGAGGAGAGGAGAGGAGAGGAGAGGAGAGGAGAGGAGAGGAGGAGAGGAGAGGAGAGGAGAGGAGAGGAGGAGAGGAGAGGAGGAGAGGAGAGGAGGAGAGGAGAGGAGAGGAGAGGAGAGGAGAGGAGGAGAGGAGAGGAGAGGAGAGGAGAGGGATGAAGAGAAGGAGGGAGGAGGAAGGAGGATAGAGGAGAGAAACCTGATATGGCTGGATTAGAGGATGGGGGGGTTCAAATCTTTATTTATCCAGGCAGCGTCGACAGAGCTCCAGCTGCTTCACAGTCATACTGAGACAAACACCTGTCCATTTTCGTATTGATTTTAAAATTCTTTTATTAATTTTTAAATCAGCAGGTTATATTTCTGATCTTACTGGCCTTTAAGTTATGAAGCGGTAAGATCAGAGCGCTCAGATCATCAGACGTCCTGCTGACTGTTCCACAGACCAGGACTCAAACCTCTGGAGAGGCATTCAGTAGTATGGCCCCATACTGAGGGGAGATCATATTTATATTGATCATATTTATATTGTTAAACGCCAGGGCAAAACCTTTTTGCTCTGGCTTTTAACTAGAGCGCTTTCACACATGAAACCTGTAGGCTTCAGTTTCTGTTGTTCCTGCAACACAAGACATGTCTTTCTGCTTTTTGAACGCAACGCTGCCGTTCACACAACACTGTAAATACTATTACTAAATACTAATTCCTCTGTCGTCATTTCCTGAAGTGACCTTTAACCTCCGGAGTCTCTGCAGTTTGAAACTCGGCGGCTGATCTCTCCGTCCGTCCGGCTCCAGGATCTCTCTGATCTCTCCGTCCGTCCGGCTCCAGGATCTCTCTGATCTCTCCGTCCGTCCGGCTCCAGGATCTCTCTGATCTCTCCGTCCGTCCGGCTCCAGGATCTCTCTGATCTCTCCGTCCGTCCGGCTCCAGGATCTCTCTGATCTCTCCGTCCGTCCGGCTCCAGGATCTGTCTGATCTCTCCGTCCGTCCGGCTCCAGGATCTCTCTGATCTCTCCGTCCGTCCGGCTCCAGCATGTTTGTGTTTCCTCCTGCGGTCGGACAGCAGAGCGTCCGAACGTTCTGCCGCTAACGTTCTGTCATCGTTCACACAGACGCTCCATACAGAACTTTACTGGAACGTTACGACCGGAGCAGAGGAACTGAACAACTGATTTACTGAAACCTGCTGATACATTTACAGAACATTATATTGTGTCTTATTTTATTCTTTTCACTTGGAAAGCACTTTGAACTGCATTAATTTGTATGAAAAGTGCTCATAAATAATGTTTTGATTGATCGAAACATTCACACTGAGCTGAGCGGTAGAATCACAGTCTTCTACTGGTTTCTACTGTGCAGAGACCGTGAACGCAACAAGAGAGGAATGGAAAGGTGAGAGGTAACGATGGAGGGAGAGAGCGTGAAAACGATGCGCACGCACACACACACACACACACACACACACCACACACACACAGGCAGGTACCTGGTTGCCCCACAGGTTGAGGACCACCAGGTTGGAGAGCAGAGCCAGCTGAGGAGGAAGAACCTTCAGACTGTTCAGAGACAAATTCAGCTTCTCCAACTCCAACAGCTCCCACAACTCTACTGGAGCCTCCTGCAGGAGGAGAAGAAGAAGAAGAAGAAGAAGAAGAAGAAGAAGAAGAAGAAGAAGAAGGAGAAGAAGGAGAAGAAGAAGAAGAAGAAGGAGAAGGAGAAGAAGAAGAAGAAGAAGAAGAAGGAGAAGAAGAAGAAGAAGAAGAAGGATACTAAACTAGAATACTTAACATGTATTTACTACTTCACTGCTACTACTACCACTACTGCTACTACTACTACTACAAATAGTACTATTACAACTATTACAACTACTAGTACATCTACCCCCCCCGTACCTTCAGTCCTCTGCGGGCCAGGCTCAGCACGTTGTATCCAAACTGTTTGACGGTGTAACGGCGGATTCTGTCGGCTGAGCTCAGACTGTCGTCCCGTCCCTCGCTCCTCCTCACCTGCCTCCTCTTCTCCTCGCTCTCCTCCTCCTTACACACCGTCCCTCCCATGTCTCCTTCCCTCTCCTGCTTCCTACCTCTCTCACCTCCTCTTTCCTCCCCTTCTTCCTTGTTTCCTCCTCCTCCCCTCCTCCTGTCCTCCTCCTCCTACTCTACTGTCTCCTACTAATTCTACTGTCCAGACAGAACTCTACTGTCCAGATGGAACTCTACTGTCCAGACGGAATTCTACTGTCCAGACAGAACTCTACTGTCCAGATGGAACTCTACTGTCCAGACGGAATTCTACTGTCCAGACGGAACTCTACTGTCCAGATGGAACTCTACTGTCCAGACAGAACTCTACTGTCCAGACGGAATTCTACTGTCCAGACGGAACTCTACTGTCCAGACGGAACTCTACTGTCCAGACAGAACTCTACTGTCCAGACGGAATTCTACTGTCCAGACAGAACTCTACTGTCCAGACAGAACTCTACTGTCCAGATGGAACTCTACTGTCCAGACAGAACTCTACTGTCCAGACAGAACTCTACTGTCCAGACAGAACTCTACTGTCCAGATGGAACTCTACTGTCCAGATGGAACTCTACTGTCCAGACAAACTCTGATGTGTAGATGGAACTCTACTGTCCAGACAGAACTCTACTGTCCAGATGGAACTCTACTGTCCAGACAGAACTCTACTGTCCAGATGGAATTCCACTCTCCAGATGGAACTCTACTGTCCAGATGGAAACTCTACTGTCCAGATGGAACTCTACTGTCCAGACAAACTCTGATGTTTAGATGGAACTCTGATGTCCAGACAGAACTCTACTGTCCAGACAGAACTCTACTGTCCAGATGGAAACTCTACTGTCCAGATGGAAACTCTACTGTCCAGATGGAAACTCTACTGTCCAGACAGAACTCTACTGTCCAGACGGAACTCTGATGTGTAGATGGAACTCTACTGTCCAGATGGAAACTCTACTGTCCAGATGGAACTCTACTGTCCAGACAGAACTCTACTGTTCAGATGGAACTCTACTGTCCAGACAGAACTCTACTGTCCAGATGGAAACTCTACTGTCCAGATGGAAACTCTACTGTCCAGACAGAACTCTACTGTCCAGATGGAAACTCTACTGTCCAGATGGAAATCCACTGTCCAGACGAACACTGATGTGTAGATGGAACTCTGATGTCCAGACGGAACTTTATTGTCAAGATGGAATTCTGGATCGGAGACTAGATGGACTGAGAGAAGGTTCTCTCTGCATTCTAGATCAGATTACTTACTGATCGCTTCTTACTGGGAGGAGTCTTTGTTCCTAGATGGTGGAGATAGAAGGTCCAGGTCCAGTCTGGTGTTAGATGGTGGAGATAGAAGGTCCAGGTCCAGTCTGGTGTTAGATGGTGGAGATAGAAGGTCCAGGTCCAGTCTGGTGTTAGATGGTGGAGATAGAAGGTCCAGGTCCAGTCTGGTGTTAGATCAAATGACTAGAAGACTTGGATCCTCTGTTCTTACATGGTATTGGTCGAAGGTCCAGGTTAATCCTGAGGTCTAATTGGTCAGAAGTTGTTGGTCAGATGTTTCTCCAGATGTTAGATGTTGGTAGAAGGTTCTGGTCCAGGTGAAGCCTCACAGAAGACCAGCATGGTCACCTTACTGACTGACTGACTGACTGGTTTACTGACCGACTGACTTACTGACCGGTCTACTGGTTTACTGCTTTACTGACTGGTTAATGACTGACTGATTGATTTACTGACCAACATGTTTACTGACATATGAGCTGACTGGTTTACTGGCTGTCTACTGACTTACTGCTTTACTGACTGGTTTACTGACTGGTTAATGACCAACTGACTGGTTTACTGGCTGACTGACTTCTTGGCTGTCTGTCTGATACTGTGAGAGAAGACGAGTGGTCGAGATAAGTGTGTGTTTGGAGAGCGAGAGAGAGAGAGAGAGAGAGAGAGAGAGAGAGAGAGAGAGAGAGAGAGAGAGAGAGAGAGAGAGAGGAATCTATTTGAGGACGAGCGCTGACAGACAACTGGATCTCACCTTAGACCAACCCCCAACACACACACACACACACACACCACACACACACACACACACACACACACACACACACACACACACAGCAGTTGCTCCTGTCCGTCACTCTGGTTTCCTCTGTGGTTTACCAACAGACTTTAACTTTGGTTGGGTTGAGTTGAGTCCGGTCCAGATTCAGAACAGCCAATCAGAAGCCAAGCTGGTCACAGCGCTGGTCAGAGAGTCAAGCCTCTCTGCTGGGCTCATGCATATGTTAATTAGATGCAAATGTAATTATTCAGCTCATCAGATCCGTAAAGACTCTGACAGTCAGACCGGCTGCTGTCATCAGTGTTTGGTCTTTACTGAAAACAGTCATAAATTACACATTACTCATTACTTTTCTTAAAAGTCATAAATTACTTTACTTATTATTCCCAAGAAAAATAAAAGTGACACCACTCGCTGCAGGCCTGCCTCCTGGTGGAGAGGAGCGGTCACAGCAGGAGGTGGAGGTCTGGGTCGGCTGTGAGTCTCAACACAAGCAGCAAGAAACACTGATGTCAAGGTGATAAATCAAAGTGATCAGTTAAATTCACATTAATACAATCAACCAAACAGTTTTTTTATGGTTGATTTTAAATTCATAAACACAAATGATTTTGGATGAGGGCGTTCCAACCAGTAACACACATAAAGAAGCTTTCAGACTGAAGCAACAAAATCCCATTCTCCTCCTCCTTCTTCTTCTTCTCCTTCTTCTTCTTTATGACTTGAACGCAGCATAAGACCAGCAGCAAGCAAAGTAAAAAAAAAGGTTTCAAATGGACGACTTTAACTCTATCTCTACCACCAGTAGGCTACTGTCCAACCAGCTGACTCTACACACACACACACACACACACACACACACACACACACAGCCAGACAGTTAGTTGTGTAACAGAGGTAAAGTCAGGACAGAGTGTAAACCAGCTGAGAAAATATAGACTGTTTATCAAAACAGTTACAGAGAGAGAGGGAGACATTCACATGAAACTATATATCCTCTCTCTCTCTCCCTCTCTCTCTCTCCCTCTCTCTCTCTCCCTCTCTCTCCCTCTCTCTCCCTCTCTCTCTCTCTCTCTCTCTCTCTCTCTCTCTGTTAGTTACTGTAACACAGTATCAGGTGTAGCAGAGTGTTGCTGTCCAGTAAAACCAGTGAAAACTTCCACAGATCAGTAGAACCAGTCTATAGAAAAACACTGATAGTAACTGGTATTATATTCTACTGACGTGTGTGTGTGTGTGTGTGTGTGTTGTGTGTATGTGTGTGTGTGTGTGTGTGTGTGTGTGTGTGTGTGCGCGCTTAGGATTACATGTCCTCTAGAAGTGAATGTAACACCTTCTAATTGTGTCTAATAATAACTAATACTACTGACAGGAACGCACAACAACAGACTGATTAACTAACCATCTTCATCATCATCACCATCATCATCTTCATCATCATCACCATCACCATCTTCATGATCTTCATGATCTTCAGACCTGGTATGACCAGCATGCACGCCAGCGAGAGTACAGACCAGGTCAGAAGGTCCCACTTCTCCTGCCATCTTCACCCAGTAAGCTCCTTGCCAAATGGCTGGGTCCCTTCAGAGCGGTGAGGAAGATGGACCTTCAGAGCGGTGAGGAAGATGGACCTTCAGAGCGGTGAGGAAGATGGACCTTCAGAGCGGTGAGGAAGACGGACCTTCAGAGTGGTGAGGAAGATGGACCTTCAGAGCGGTGAGGAAGACGGACCTTCAGAGTGGTGAGGAAGATGGACCTTCAGAGCGGTGAGGAAGACGGACCTTCAGAGCGGTGAGGAAGATGGACCTTCAGAGCGGTGAGGAAGACGGACCTTCAGAGCGGTGAGGAAGATGGACCTTCAGAGTGGTGAGGAAGACGGACCTTCAGAGCGGTGAGGAAGATGGACCTTCAGAGTGGTGAGGAAGACGGACCTTCAGAGCGGTGAGGAAGATGGACCTTCAGAGCGGTGAGGAAGACGGACCTTCAGAGCGGTGAGGAAGACGGACCTTCAGAGCGGTGAGGAAGATGGACCTTCAGAGCGGTGAGGAAGATGGACCTTCAGAGCGGTGAGGAAGACGGACCTTCAGAGCGGTGAGGAAGACGGACCTTCAGAGCGGTGAGGAAGACGGACCTTCAGAGCGGTGAGGAAGACGGACCTTCAGAGCGGTGAGGAAGACGGACCTTCAGACCGGTGAGGAAGACGGACCTTCAGAGCGGTGAGGAAGACGGACCTTCAGAGCGGTGAGGAAGACGGACCTTCAGAGCGGTGAGGAAGACGGACCTTCAGAGCGGTGAGGAAGACGGACCTTCAGAGCGGTGAGGAAGACGGACCTTCAGAGCGGTGAGGAAGACGGACCAACAACCTACGAGGTCCTGCACCCAGAGAGCAGCAGACCACGTCGACCTCCTGAAGGCCTGGAAGGAGAGAGAGACCTGCGAGCAGTGTTTCCCTCCTGGTCCGCCATGTGCCTGAGGAAGATGACTCGGAGGGTGTTGTGGAAGCCTGGAAAGGTTGACCTCAGTCATCTGGATGGAAGCCGGCCCTGCTCTTTTCCAACAGAGGCCAGGGAAGACCAGCGTCCTGAGCCTTTCAGGTCAAGCCCGGCCACTGTCCGGTGCCAGAGCGTCTGGTCGCTGAAAGATGAAATCAGAACCATGCTGGAGTCGGGAGTTACTGAGCCTTCGGAAAGCGGGTGGAGCGGCCCGATTGTCATTGTCCCCAGAAAGGAGGGGTCTCTGTGGGTCTGTATTGACTTACGAAGTTGAATGCCATCTCCTTCTTCGACGCCTACCCAATGCCAAGGATTGATGACCTACTGGAGAGGACTGGAGGGACCAACTTCATCACTACCTTGGACCTCTGCAAGGGGTACTGGCAGGTCCCACTGGATGCACAGTCCAAGTCTCTCACTGCCTTTAGTTTCATCTGAAGAGAATTAGTTGCATTTAATGTTCAGCAGCCCACATAAGTAGAGCTGAATGGGAGGATTCAGTAACTAACTGACTAACCAGCTGACTGGAGAGAAATAGAAACATTTTGTTTACAGTGATCCAATATTATATTGAAGATGTTGAGCTAAAAAAAACTGCTGTAGCTTGTAGGCATCTAACCATGAAGCTATCAACCAAGTGTCAGTCCAAGCTAACGCTCCAGTGTCCATCTGGCCGCCTGTCAGTCAACTCGCCACCACACAGCTGCCTGATTGTTGCTGTCTTTCCAGATATGGATAATCAATCACTTGATTAAACTAACCTATAACATATCTTACCTTTCTTCCTCTTTTGAAAACATGAAGAAGATCCATAAGCTGTCTTGTCTTTTCCTGACATTGTGTTTCCTGGCTGTAGCCGCCAACCTTTCAGGTTCTGTGTGTGCCACAAAGCAGGGAAAGAGGATGTGGCGGGTTACCTGTCTCAGCTGCCTGACACCGTCGCCCCAGGAGAGGAGGGTGGTAATGTGACGGAGAAGCCGTCGCTGACCGCGGGCGGCGCTTGGTAAAACCGCTCCTTATTCACACTCTCATTCACACATCCACACACATTCCAACATGTCCGCCCCGTTCCGTCATTGTAGTGATTGCACGCATTACAATTACTTTTACCTTCAACAGCCCAGTCTCAAAAGTTTCCAGTTAGCGGCATGGTAAATGTTCTACAAACACTGAATGTATTGTGCAACCATTGGGTATTGATTGGTATTGATAACTTATCTGTGGTACCAGGGGAGTGTGAGCTCAGTCGGTTTGCTGACTTTGCTGGAATGCATCATTTTACTGTGTTGTGCTTGGAAGTGTAGTAGATAAGGTGTATTTTTGATATTTGGGAAATGTATTTCATGGGGAGTATGTACAGCACTGTATGGAGATAATTAATGGTTGAGATGAATGGTGTGTCTGTGTGGGAGGGGCAGATGGCTGACAACAGACGCTTTTTGTAGTTCACTGACAGACAGCGGCTGGTTGATCCCAGGGCAGCATCTCCTCATTGCTGCATCAAGGCCAATTTTGTACGTTATATTGTATATAATTTGTTTTTGCCCATTTACTGTAAATGGATATCCATCTTTTGCACCTTTTTTTTGTAATTCTGTTGGAAGCACTGAATAAACTCTCCTGCACTGAAGTGCTGCTACGACTTCTGCCATTTGTTGGAGGTTTGCAAGCATGTTTGTTACCCACTCCGCAACAGCCAATGAGCCAACAGCCTCATCATCTTCATCATCTTCATCTTCACCATCTTCATCACCATCATCACCATCATCATCTTCATTACCATCATCACCATCATCATCTTCATTACCATCATCATCATCATCATGAGACGCTGCCTGTCTCCTCCACTAGAGGGCGCTGTCTCCTAGATGAAACGTTATTGACTCTGGGGGGAAACTCTCTGCAGCAGAGAGCGACAGCAGACAGTAAAGACAAATAGAAACAGAGTAGTGAACAGAACACAACTGACAGCTACAACACAACATGTTGAGTAGAAATATATGAATGAAAAGTATGAAACTATATGAATGACAGCAGACTGAGAGAGAAGACTGAAGAACAGACTGAGCTCAGCTGACAGTGTGTTACTCAGTCTGGACACTAGATGGAGCTGAAAGTCCTGATCATCACACACACACACACACACACATACACACACACACACACACACACACACACACACACACACAGCCTCAGTGTTCAGGTTGTGGGTTTCCCGCTGCTCTCTGTCTCTGTCTGTCTGAACTGAACAAACTGAACTGTCTACAGGAATGAAGAGAGAGTCTGACTGAAGACCTGCCGTCCATCAGATGCATGCTGGGATACCCCCCGACCCCCCCCCCCCACACACACACACACACACACACACACACACACATAGGAATAAGCAGCTAGAGAGAGTAACCTACAGAGCTGGAGCAGTCTTTCTGCTTTTTCATAGTTCTGCTTTAACTACTATTTCATATTTTTCTATTCTAATTTATTTCTGTTACTTATACTGCCGTGTACAGGAGTCTGCACACAAGAATTTCACTCGCTTTTATACTCGCTGTAATTGTGATGTCACAATAAAACGTCTCAGCTGTCTGTGGATCAGGTCATGTGACAGACTGTTCCTCTTCTACTGCTGACGCTAAAATCCACAATAAAAACATTAAAGACTGAAATGAAGCAACAGGAAGATTTAAACTCTCAGACGGACAGAGAAACAACAAGAGGAGAAAACAGAGAAGAACATGAGGAGATAAAACAGCTTTGATTTATAACAGGAGAACTGATTTGATTCAGATTCAAACTGATTTATACTTTTAAACCTGAGAGACACAGGGGGGCGATCAGCAGCCTGAGAGGAAACAAAAAGAAAAGAAAAGAAAAGAGAACAGAAGAGAAAAGAAGAGGAAAGAAGTGTGAATGATGACACCCACACCCCTCCTCCTGCTGAGAGAGAGAGAGAGAGAGAGAGAGACAGAGAGAGAGAGAGAGAGAGAGAGAGAGAGAGAGAGACAGAGAGAGAGAGAGAGAGAGAGACAGAGAGAGAGAGACAGAGAGAGAGAGAGAGAGAGAGAGAGACAGAGAGAGAGAGACAGAGAGAGAGAAAGAGACAGAGAGAGAGAGAGAGAGATAAAAGAGTGAATACCACAGTGAATGATGACTAAACCTCTCGTCCAATTAAAGGACCCCAACACACACACACACACACACACACACACACACACACACACACACACACACACCTCCTACCACAGATGGTATGGTCCACCGCCCCCCTCCCTCCCCCCCTCCCTTGTTAGACAATAGTTTGAGCTGAATGAATGGGCGAGAGACACAGAGTTAAAGTGAGAGAGGAGGGGGGATCAGAGAGAGAGAGGGAGAGAGAGAGATTTGTATTTAAGTTATCTTTACTTATCTGTATATATACTGTATTTATTTATTTTTTTAACAGCAAAGCACAATTTTTCTGTTTGTATTTTTAAGTTAATTTTACCTACTTTTATTTATATATTTGATTGCAGTGTTGCAATGTTACACAGCTCTGTTTACACATTTATTTATTCTAGTAGATCTTTAATTGTACGTACATTTTTTATTTTTATTTCACACTTGCTTTGGCAATGTGAACGTATGTTTCCCATGACAATAAAGCCCCTTTGATTGAATTGAATTGAATTGAGAGAGAGAGATAGAGAGAGAGAGAGGGAGAGAGAGGGAGAGAGAGAGGGGGAGAGAGAGAGCCCCCCTCTAGTGATGGTACGGTCCACCCCCTCCCCCCCCTTCTCCAAGCTGAATGAATGAGAGAAAGAGAAAGAAAGAGAGAGAGAGAGAGAGTTAGAGTTAGAGTTGGAGAGCGAGCTGAAAGCAGCAGAAACACATTCCTGCTCCGACCGACCGACTCACTTCACTCCAGTCCTGAAACCAGTCTGAAACCAGTCTGAAACCAGTCTGAAACCAGTTTATTACACATTACATTATTTCTTCCAGTTTAGATCCAGTTTCAGTTCAGTTTGTTCTGGTTTGGTTCCAGTTGAGCTGCAGAAGCTTCAGTCTGCAGGATGAAGCTGCTGCTGGTTTTCCTGCTGCCTGTGTGTGTTGGAGCCCAGCAGAGAGGTGAGGCACTCTACTCTACTCTACTCTACTCTACTCTACTCTACTCTACTCTGCTGTACTCTACTCTACTCTACTCTACTCTGTTTCTACTGCAGATCTACTGCTCTGTGTTGACTGCAGGATCTGATGCAGAGGGTTGAAACTCTCCTCAGTAGAAACACACAGACTTTACTGCTGTGATTCACATGGAGAGTTTCTACTTTATTTCTACTGCCTCAGTAGAAACACATCTACTTTATCCTGCTCAGTATTTAGCAGAATACTGAACTCAGATCAGTTTGAATTGATCTGTACTCTGATCAATATCCACATCTGATCAGTTTGGTTCTGCTGTAAAACTGAAGGCAGGCTGAGAATACACTGTTTACTGTTTCTACTGTTTCTACTGTTTCTACTGTTTCTACTGTTTCTGCAGTCTATTTGTACTATTTGTATTGTTTCTGCTGACTGGACAGATTCTGGATCAGATTGCATTACTTTACATTAGATCACATTAGACTGACTGGTGTATTCTTCTAACCCGGAGCAGCCTGGCTCCTGTGGGGCCTGCTCTAACAGGCCCCTCCCCCTCCACACACACACACACACACACACACACACACACTCACACACACACACACACACACACACTCTGACCAGACAGATCAGATCAGATCAGACAGATCACATCAGATCAGACAATCAGATCAGACCAGATCAGATCAGATCAGACCAGATCAGATCAATATGAATCAGATTATGTCTCAGTTCAGAGTTCTGAGCCTCTGTGCTTGCCGTAGTTCTGGATGTGATAAACTCAATATTGTGATCAGGAACTGACTGACTGCTGGAGACAACCAGGTGTGTGTGTGTGTGTGTGATAATTAGTCGTAACAATCACACCCAGCCCCCTTCCTCTAACCCCCCCCCCCCCCCCCCCCCCCCCCCCCTCTCAATTACCCCCTGCTCCCCCCCGGGGCTTTACAGCCTTATCACTGCATCTGTATAGGGTGTGTGTGTGTGTGTGTGTGTGAGTGTGTGAGTGTGTGTGTGTGTGTGTGTTGGGGGTTTGAAGTGCAGATGCGGCTCAGAGGTCAATCCCAACATCAACAGGCTGACTGAACAC
>NW_027605230.1:28200-48200 GCF_048128805.1 Centroberyx gerrardi
ACACTATAAACCACACACACACCATCACAAAGACATAGTGATAACATGGAAGAAACTGGAATGTGTGTGTGTGTGTGTGTGTGTGTGTTGGAATGTGTTCAGTCAGCCTGTTGATGTTGGGATTGACCTCTGAGCCGCATCTGCACTTCAAACCCCAACACACACACACACACACACACACACTCACACACTCACACACACACACACACACACACACCCTATACAGATGCAGTGATAAGGCTGTAAAGCCCCGGGGGGGAGCAGGGGGTAATTAGAGGGGGGGGGGGGGGAGGGGGGGGGGTTAGAGGAAGGGGGCTGGGTGTGATTGTTACGACTAATTATCACACACACACACACACACACACACACCTGGTTGTCTCCAGCAGTCAGTCAGTTCCTGATCACAATATTGAGTTTATCACATCCAGAACTACGGCAAGCACAGAGGCTCAGAACTCTGAACTGAGACATGATCTGATTCATATTGATCTGATCTGGTCTGATCTGATCTGATCTGGTCTGATCTGATCTGGTCTGATCTGATCTGATCTGATCTGGTCTGATCTGATCTGGTCTGATCTGATCTGATCTGATCTGGTCTGATCTGATCTGGTCTGATCTGATCTGGTCTGATCTGATCTGGTCTGATCTGGTCTGATCTGATCTGATCTGATCTGATCTGATCTGGTCTGATCTGGTCTGATCTGATCTGGTCTGATCTGATCTGGTCTGATCTGATCTGATCTGGTCTGATCTGATCTGATCTGATCTGGTCTGATCTGATCTGATCTGGTCTGATCAGACCAGATCAGATCAGATCAGACCTCTAACCCCCCCTGGGTTGGATCAGATCTGGTCTGATCTGATCTGATCTGGTCTGATCTGATCAGATCTGGTCTGATCTGATCTGATCTGATCTGATCTGATCTGGTCTGATCTGATCTGATCTGGTCTGATCTGATCTGATCTGGTCTGATCTGATCAGATCTGGTCTGATCTGATCTGATCTGATCTGATCTGGTCTGATCTGATCTGATCTGATCTGGTCTGATCTGATCTGATCTGGTCTGATCTGATCAGATCTGGTCTGATCTGATCTGATCTGATCTGATCTGATCTGATCTGATCTGATCTGATCTGGTCTGATCTGATCAGATCTGGTCTGATCTGATCTGATCTGATCTGATCTGATCTGATCTGATCTGATCTGGTCTGATCTGATCTGATCTGGTCTGATCTGATCTGATCTGGTCTGATCTGATCAGATCTGGTCTGATCTGATCTGATCTGATCTGATCTGGTCTGATCTGATCTGATCTGGTCTGGTCTGATCAGTTGCCTTAAGAAGTTGCTTCATCAGCATGAAGCTTCAGCCATTCTGTAAATATACAGCAAAAACATAAAGTATATATAATATCCTGTAATACCAGAGTGTGTGTGTGTGTGTGTGTGTGTGTGTGTGTGTGTGTGTGAATGTGTGTGTGTGTGTGTGTGTGTGTGTGTGTGTGTGTGTGTGGAGGGGGAGGGGCCTGTTAGAGCAGGCCCCACAGGAGCCAGGCTGCTCCGGGTTAGAAGAATACACCAGTCAGTCTAATGTGATCTAATGTAAAGTAATGCAATCTGATCCAGAATCTGTCCAGTCAGCAGAAACAATACAAATAGTACAAATAGACTGCAGAAACAGTAGAAACAGTAGAAACAGTAGAAACAGTAGAAACAGTAGAAACGGTAAACAGTGTATTCTCAGCCTGCCTTCAGTTTTACAGCAGAACCAAACTGATCAGATGTGGATATTGATCAGAGTACAGATCAATTCAAACTGATCTGAGTTCAGTATTCTGCTAAATACTGAGCAGGATAAAGTAGATGTGTTTCTACTGAGGCAGTAGAAATAAAGTAGAAACTCTCCATGTGAATCACAGCAGTAAAGTCTGTGTGTTTCTACTGAGGAGAGTTTCAACCCTCTGCATCAGATCCTGCAGTCAACACAGAGCAGTAGATCTGCAGTAGAAACAGAGTAGAGTAGAGTAGAGTAGAGTAGAGTAGAGTAGAGTAGAGTGCCTCACCTCTCTGCTGGGCTCCAACACACACAGGCAGCAGGAAAACCAGCAGCAGCTTCATCCTGCAGACTGAAGCTTCTGCAGCTCAACTGGAACCAAACCAGAACAAACTGAACTGAAACTGGATCTAAACTGGAAGAAATAATGTAATGTGTAATAAACTGGTTTCAGACTGGTTTCAGACTGGTTTCAGACTGGAGTGAAGTGAGTCGGTCGGTCGGAGCAGG
Source organism: Centroberyx gerrardi (assembly GCF_048128805.1). Taxonomy (NCBI): domain Eukaryota; kingdom Metazoa; phylum Chordata; class Actinopteri; order Beryciformes; family Berycidae; genus Centroberyx; species Centroberyx gerrardi. The sequence goes on from NW_027605230.1 coordinate 30,488, forward strand.
AATGTGTTTCTGCTGCTTTCAGCTCGCTCTCCAACTCTAACTCTAACTCTCTCTCTCTCTCTCTTTCTTTCTCTTTCTCTCATTCATTCAGCTTGGAGAAGGGGGGGGAGGGGGTGGACCGTACCATCACTAGAGGGGGGCTCTCTCTCTCCCCCTCTCTCTCTCTCCCTCTCTCTCCCTCTCTCTCTCTCTATCTCTCTCTCTCAATTCAATTCAATTCAATTCAAAGGGGCTTTATTGTCATGGGAAACATACGTTTACATTGCCAAAGCAAGTGTGAAATAAAAATAAAAAATGTACGTACAATTAAAGATCTACTAGAATAAAGAAATGTGTAAACAGAGCTGTGTAACATTGCAACACTGCAATCAAATATATAAATAAAAGTAGGTAAAATTAACTTAAAAATACAAACAGAAAAATTATGCTTTTGCTGTTAAAAAAATAAATAAATACAGTATAGCGTACTGAGTATAAAATACAAATCTCTCTCTCTCCCTCTCTCTCTCTGATCCCCCCTCCTCTCTCACTTTAACTCTGTGTCTCTCGCCCATTCATTCAGCTCAAACTATTGTCTAACAAGGGAGGGGGGGAGGGAGGGGGGCGGTGGACCATACCATCTGTGGTAGGAGGTGTGTGTGTGTGTGTGTGTGTGTGTGTGTGTGTGTGTGTGTGTGTGTTGGGGTCCTTTAATTGGACGAGAGGTTTAAGTCATCATTCACTGTGGTATTCACTCTTTTATCTCTCTCTCTCTCTCTCTCTCTCTGTCTCCTCTCTCTCTCTCTCTGTCTCTCTCTCTCTCTCTCTCTCTCTGTCTCTCTCTCTCTCTCTCTCTCTCTCTCTCTCTCTCTCTGTCTCTCTCTCTCTCTCTCTCTCTCTCTCTCTCTCAGCAGGAGGAGGGGTGTGGGTGTCATCATTCACACTTCTTTCCTCTTCTTTTCTCTTCTGTTCTCTTTTCTTTTCTTTTCTTTTTGTTTCCTCTCAGGCTGCTGATCGCCCCCCCTGTGTCTCTCAGGTTTAAAAGTATAAATCAGTTTGAATCTGAATCAAATCAGTTCTCCTGTTATAAATCAAAGCTGTTTTATCTCCTCATGTTCTTCTCTGTTTTCTCCTCTTGTTGTTTCTCTGTCCGTCTGAGAGTTTAAATCTTCCTGTTGCTTCATTTCAGTCTTTAATGTTTTTATTGTGGATTTTAGCGTCAGCAGTAGAAGAGGAACAGTCTGTCACATGACCTGATCCACAGACAGCTGAGACGTTTTATTGTGACATCACAATTACAGCGAGTATAAAAGCGAGTGAAATTCTTGTGTGCAGACTCCTGTACACGGCAGTATAAGTAACAGAAATAAATTAGGAGCAGAAAGACTGCTCCAGCTCTGTAGGTTACTCTCTCCAGCTGTTTATTACTATGTGTGTGTGTGTGTGTGTGTGTGTGGGGGGGGGGGGTCGGGGGGTATCCCAGCATGCATCTGATGGACGGCAGGTCTTCAGTCAGACTCTCTCTTCATTCCTGTAGACAGTTCAGTTTGTTCAGTTCAGACAGACAGAGAGCAGCGGGAAACCCACAACCTGAACACTGAGGCTGTGTGTGTGTGTGTGTGTGTGTGTGTGTGTGTGTGTATGTGTGTGTGTGTGTGTGTGTGATGATCAGGACTTTCAGCTCCATCTAGTGTCCAGACTGAGTAACACACTGTCAGCTGAGCTCAGTCTGTTCTTCAGTCTTCTCTCTCAGTCTGCTGTCATTCATATAGTTTCATACTTTTCATTCATATATTTCTACTCAACATGTTGTGTTGTAGCTGTCAGTTGTGTTCTGTTCACTACTCTGTTTCTATTTGTCTTTACTGTCTGCTGTCGCTCTCTGCTGCAGAGAGTTTCCCCCCAGAGTCAATAACGTTTCATCCAGGAGACAGCGCCCTCTAGTGGAGGAGACAGGCAGCGTCTCATGATGATGATGATGATGGTAATGAAGATGATGATGGTGATGATGGTGATGAAGATGGTGAAGATGAAGATGATGATGAAGATGATGAGGATGATGATGATGAAGATGATGAAGATGATGAAGATGATGAGGATGATGGTAATGAAGATGATGATGATGATGATGGTGATGAAGATGATGAAGATGATGAAGATGATGAGGCTGTTGGCTCATTGGCTGTTGCGGAGTGGGTAACAAACATGCTTGCAAACCTCCAACAAATGGCAGAAGTCGTAGCAGCACTTCAGTGCAGGAGAGTTTATTCAGTGCTTCCAACAGAATTACAAAAAAAAGGTGCAAAAGATGGATATCCATTTACAGTAAATGGGCAAAAACAAATTATATACAATATAACGTACAAAATTGGCCTTGATGCAGCAATGAGGAGATGCTGCCCTGGGATCAACCAGCCGCTGTCTGTCAGTGAACTACAAAAAGCGTCTGTTGTCAGCCATCTGCCCCTCCCACACAGACACACCATTCATCTCAACCATTAATTATCTCCATACAATGCTGTACATACTCCCCATGAAATACATTTCCCAAATATCAAAAGTACACCTTATCTACTACACTTCCAAGCACTACACAGTAAAATGATGCATTCCAGCAAAGTCAGCAAACCGACTGAGCTCACACTCCCCTGGTACCACAGATAAGTTATCAATACCAATCAATACCCAATGGTTGCACAATACATTCAGTGTTTGTAGAACATTTACCATGCCGCTAACTGGAAACTTTTGAGACTGGGCTGTTGAAGGTAAAAGTAATTGTAATGCGTGCAATCACTACAATGACGGAACGGGGCGGACATGTTGGAATGTGTGTGGATGCGTGAATGAGAGTGTGAATAAGGAGCGGTTTTACCAAGCGCCGCCCGCGGTCAGCGACGGCTTCTCCGTCACATTACCACCCTCCTCTCCTGGGGCGACGGTGTCAGGCAGCTGAGACAGGTAACCCGCCACATCCTCTTTCCCTGCTTTGTGGCACACACAGAACCTGAAAGGTTGGCGGCTACAGCCAGGAAACACAATGTCAGGAAAAGACAAGACAGCTTATGGATCTTCTTCATGTTTTCAAAAGAGGAAGAAAGGTAAGATATGTTATAGGTTAGTTTAATCAAGTGATTGATTATCCATATCTGGAAAGACAGCAACAATCAGGCAGCTGTGTGGTGGCGAGTTGACTGACAGGCGGCCAGATGGACACTGGAGCGTTAGCTTGGACTGACACTTGGTTGATAGCTTCATGGTTAGATGCCTACAAGCTACAGCAGTTTTTTTTTAGCTCAACATCTTCAATATAATATTGGATCACTGTAAACAAAATGTTTCTATTTCTCTCCAGTCAGCTGGTTAGTCAGTTAGTTACTGAATCCTCCCATTCAGCTCTACTTATGTGGGCTGCTGAACATTAAATGCAACTAATTCTCTTCAGATGAAACTAAAGGCAGTGAGAGACTTGGACTGTGCATCCAGTGGGACCTGCCAGTACCCCTTGCAGAGGTCCAAGGTAGTGATGAAGTTGGTCCCTCCAGTCCTCTCCAGTAGGTCATCAATCCTTGGCATTGGGTAGGCGTCGAAGAAGGAGATGGCATTCAACTTCGTAAGTCAATACAGACCCACAGAGACCCCTCCTTTCTGGGGACAATGACAATCGGGCCGCTCCACCCGCTTTCCGAAGGCTCAGTAACTCCCGACTCCAGCATGGTTCTGATTTCATCTTTCAGCGACCAGACGCTCTGGCACCGGACAGTGGCCGGGCTTGACCTGAAAGGCTCAGGACGCTGGTCTTCCCTGGCCTCTGTTGGAAAAGAGCAGGGCCGGCTTCCATCCAGATGACTGAGGTCAACCTTTCCAGGCTTCCACAACACCCTCCGAGTCATCTTCCTCAGGCACATGGCGGACCAGGAGGGAAACACTGCTCGCAGGTCTCTCTCTCCTTCCAGGCCTTCAGGAGGTTGACGGGGTCTGCTGCCCTCTGGGTGCAGGACCTTGTAGGTTGTTGGTCCATCTTCCTCACCGCTCTGAAGGTCCGTCTTCCTCACCGGTCTGAAGGTCCGTCTTCCTCACCGCTCTGAAGGTCCGTCTTCCTCACCGCTCTGAAGGTCCGTCTTCCTCACCACTCTGAAGGTCCGTCTTCCTCACCGCTCTGAAGGTCCGTCTTCCTCACCGCTCTGAAGGTCCGTCTTCCTCACCGCTCTGAAGGTCCGTCTTCCTCACCGCTCTGAAGGTCCGTCTTCCTCACCGCTCTGAAGGTCCGTCTTCCTCACCGCTCTGAAGGTCCATCTTCCTCACCGCTCTGAAGGTCCGTCTTCCTCACCACTCTGAAGGGACCCAGCCATTTGGCAAGGAGCTTACTGGGTGAAGATGGCAGGAGAAGTGGGACCTTCTGACCTGGTCTGTACTCTCGCTGGCGTGCATGCTGGTCATACCAGGTCTGAAGATCATGAAGATCATGAAGATGGTGATGGTGATGATGATGAAGATGATGATGGTGATGATGATGAAGATGGTTAGTTAATCAGTCTGTTGTTGTGCGTTCCTGTCAGTAGTATTAGTTATTATTAGACACAATTAGAAGGTGTTACATTCACTTCTAGAGGACATGTAATCCTAAGCGCGCACACACACACACACACACACACACACACACACACATACACACAACACACACACACACACACACACACGTCAGTAGAATATAATACCAGTTACTATCAGTGTTTTTCTATAGACTGGTTCTACTGATCTGTGGAAGTTTTCACTGGTTTTACTGGACAGCAACACTCTGCTACACCTGATACTGTGTTACAGTAACTAACAGAGAGAGAGAGAGAGAGAGAGAGAGAGAGGGAGAGAGAGGGAGAGAGAGGGAGAGAGAGAGAGGGAGAGAGAGAGAGGATATATAGTTTCATGTGAATGTCTCCCTCTCTCTCTGTAACTGTTTTGATAAACAGTCTATATTTTCTCAGCTGGTTTACACTCTGTCCTGACTTTACCTCTGTTACACAACTAACTGTCTGGCTGTGTGTGTGTGTGTGTGTGTGTGTGTGTGTGTGTGTGTGTGTAGAGTCAGCTGGTTGGACAGTAGCCTACTGGTGGTAGAGATAGAGTTAAAGTCGTCCATTTGAAACCTTTTTTTTTACTTTGCTTGCTGCTGGTCTTATGCTGCGTTCAAGTCATAAAGAAGAAGAAGGAGAAGAAGAAGAAGGAGGAGGAGAATGGGATTTTGTTGCTTCAGTCTGAAAGCTTCTTTATGTGTGTTACTGGTTGGAACGCCCTCATCCAAAATCATTTGTGTTTATGAATTTAAAATCAACCATAAAAAAACTGTTTGGTTGATTGTATTAATGTGAATTTAACTGATCACTTTGATTTATCACCTTGACATCAGTGTTTCTTGCTGCTTGTGTTGAGACTCACAGCCGACCCAGACCTCCACCTCCTGCTGTGACCGCTCCTCTCCACCAGGAGGCAGGCCTGCAGCGAGTGGTGTCACTTTTATTTTTCTTGGGAATAATAAGTAAAGTAATTTATGACTTTTAAGAAAAGTAATGAGTAATGTGTAATTTATGACTGTTTTCAGTAAAGACCAAACACTGATGACAGCAGCCGGTCTGACTGTCAGAGTCTTTACGGATCTGATGAGCTGAATAATTACATTTGCATCTAATTAACATATGCATGAGCCCAGCAGAGAGGCTTGACTCTCTGACCAGCGCTGTGACCAGCTTGGCTTCTGATTGGCTGTTCTGAATCTGGACCGGACTCAACTCAACCCAACCAAAGTTAAAGTCTGTTGGTAAACCACAGAGGAAACCAGAGTGACGGACAGGAGCAACTGCTGTGTGTGTGTGTGTGTGTGTGTGTGTGTGTGTGTGTGTGTGTGTGTGTGTGTGGTGTGTGTGTGTGTGTGTGTGTTGGGGGTTGGTCTAAGGTGAGATCCAGTTGTCTGTCAGCGCTCGTCCTCAAATAGATTCCTCTCTCTCTCTCTCTCTCTCTCTCTCTCTCTCTCTCTCTCTCTCTCTCTCTCTCTCTCTCTCTCCAAACACACACTTATCTCGACCACTCGTCTTCTCTCACAGTATCAGACAGACAGCCAAGAAGTCAGTCAGCCAGTAAACCAGTCAGTTGGTCATTAACCAGCCAGTAAACCAGTCAGTTGGTCATTAACCAGCCAGTAAACCAGTCAGTTGGTCATTAACCAGTCAGTAAACCAGTCAGTAAAGCAGTAAGTCAGTAGACAGCCAGTAAACCAGTCAGCTCATATGTCAGTAAACATGTTGGTCAGTAAATCAATCAGTCAGTCATTAACCAGTCAGTAAAGCAGTAAACCAGTAGACCGGTCAGTAAGTCAGTCGGTCAGTAAACCAGTCAGTCAGTCAGTCAGTCAGTAAGGTGACCATGCTGGTCTTCTGTGAGGCTTCACCTGGACCAGAACCTTCTACCAACATCTAACATCTGGAGAAACATCTGACCAACAACTTCTGACCAATTAGACCTCAGGATTAACCTGGACCTTCGACCAATACCATGTAAGAACAGAGGATCCAAGTCTTCTAGTCATTTGATCTAACACCAGACTGGACCTGGACCTTCTATCTCCACCATCTAACACCAGACTGGACCTGGACCTTCTATCTCCACCATCTAACACCAGACTGGACCTGGACCTTCTATCTCCACCATCTAGGAACAAAGACTCCTCCCATTAAGAAGCGATCAGTAAGTAATCTGACCTAGAATGCAGAGAGAACCTTCTCTCAGTCCATCTAGTCTCCGATCCAGAATTCCATCTTGACAATAGAGTTCTGTCTGGACATCAGAGTTCCATCTACACATCAGTGTTCGTCTGGACAGTGGATTTCCATCTGGACAGTAGAGTTTCCATCTGGACAGTAGAGTTCTGTCTGGACAGTAGAGTTTCCATCTGGACAGTAGAGTTTCCATCTGGACAGTAGAGTTCTGTCTGGACAGTAGAGTTTCCATCTGGACAGTAGAGTTTCCATCTGGACAGTAGAGTTTCCATCTGGACAGTAGAGTTCTGTCTGGACAGTAGAGTTCCATCTGGACAGTAGAGTTCTGTCTGGACAGTAGAGTTCCATCTGAACAGTAGAGTTCTGTCTGGACAGTAGAGTTCCATCTGGACAGTAGAGTTCTGTCTGGACATCAGAGTTCCATCTACACATCAGTGTTCGTCTGGACAGTGGATTTCCATCTGGACAGTAGAGTTTCCATCTGGACAGTAGAGTTCTGTCTGGACAGTAGAGTTTCCATCTGGACAGTAGAGTTTCCATCTGGACAGTAGAGTTCTGTCTGGACAGTAGAGTTTCCATCTGGACAGTAGAGTTTCCATCTGGACAGTAGAGTTTCCATCTGGACAGTAGAGTTCTGTCTGGACAGTAGAGTTCCATCTGGACAGTAGAGTTCTGTCTGGACAGTAGAGTTCCATCTGAACAGTAGAGTTCTGTCTGGACAGTAGAGTTCCATCTGGACAGTAGAGTTCTGTCTGGACAGTAGAGTTCCATCTACACATCAGAGTTCCGTCTGGACAGTAGAGTTCTGTCTGGACAGTAGAGTTTCCATCTGGACAGTAGAGTTTCCATCTGGACAGTAGAGTTTCCATCTGGACAGTAGAGTTCTGTCTGGACAGTAGAGTTCTGTCTGGACATCAGAGTTCCATCTAAACATCAGAGTTTGTCTGGACAGTAGAGTTCCATCTGGACAGTAGAGTTTCCATCTGGACAGTAGAGTTCCATCTGGAGAGTGGAATTCCATCTGGACAGTAGAGTTCTGTCTGGACAGTAGAGTTCCATCTACACATCAGAGTTTGTCTGGACAGTAGAGTTCCATCTACACATCAGAGTTTGTCTGGACAGTAGAGTTCCATCTGGACAGTAGAGTTCCATCTGGACAGTAGAGTTCTGTCTGGACAGTAGAGTTCTGTCTGGACAGTAGAGTTCCATCTGGACAGTAGAGTTCTGTCTGGACAGTAGAGTTCTGTCTGGACAGTAGAATTCCGTCTGGACAGTAGAGTTCTGTCTGGACAGTAGAGTTCCGTCTGGACAGTAGAGTTCTGTCTGGACAGTAGAATTCCGTCTGGACAGTAGAGTTCCATCTGGACAGTAGAGTTCTGTCTGGACAGTAGAGTTCCGTCTGGACAGTAGAGTTCCGTCTGGACAGTAGAATTCCGTCTGGACAGTAGAGTTCCGTCTGGACAGTAGAGTTCCGTCTGGACAGTAGAGTTCCGTCTGGACAGTAGAGTTCCGTCTGGACAGTAGAGTTCCATCTGGACAGTAGAGTTCCGTCTGGACAGTAGAGTTCTGTCTGGACAGTAGAGTTCCGTCTGGACAGTAGAATTCCGTCTGGACAGTAGAGTTCCATCTGGACAGTAGAGTTCTGTCTGGACAGTAGAATTAGTAGGAGACAGTAGAGTAGGAGGAGGAGGACAGGAGGAGGGGAGGAGGAGGAAACAAGGAAGAAGGGGAGGAAAGAGGAGGTGAGAGAGGTAGGAAGCAGGAGAGGGAAGGAGACATGGGAGGGACGGTGTGTAAGGAGGAGGAGAGCGAGGAGAAGAGGAGGCAGGTGAGGAGGAGCGAGGGACGGGACGACAGTCTGAGCTCAGCCGACAGAATCCGCCGTTACACCGTCAAACAGTTTGGATACAACGTGCTGAGCCTGGCCCGCAGAGGACTGAAGGTACGGGGGGGGTAGATGTACTAGTAGTTGTAATAGTTGTAGTACTATTTGTAGTAGTAGTAGTAGCAGTAGTGGTAGTAGTAGCAGTGAAGTAGTAAATACATGTTAAGTATTCTAGTTTAGTATCCTTCTTCTTCTTCTTCTTCTTCTCCTTCTTCTTCTTCTTCTTCTTCTTCTCCTTCTCCTTCTTCTTCTTCTTCTTCTTCTTCTCCTTCTTCTCCTTCTTCTTCTTCTTCTTCTTCTTCTTCTTCTTCTTCTTCTTCTTCTTCTTCTTCTTCTCCTCCTGCAGGAGGCTCCAGTAGAGTTGTGGGAGCTGTTGGAGTTGGAGAAGCTGAATTTGTCTCTGAACAGTCTGAAGGTTCTTCCTCCTCAGCTGGCTCTGCTCTCCAACCTGGTGGTCCTCAACCTGTGGGGCAACCAGGTACCTGCCTGTGTGTGTGTGTGTGTGTGTGTGTGTGTGTGTGTGTGTGTGCGTGCGCATCGTTTTCACGCTCTCTCCCTCCATCGTTACCTCTCACCTTTCCATTCCTCTCTTGTTGCGTTCACGGTCTCTGCACAGTAGAAACCAGTAGAAGACTGTGATTCTACCGCTCAGCTCAGTGTGAATGTTTCGATCAATCAAAACATTATTTATGAGCACTTTTCATACAAATTAATGCAGTTCAAAGTGCTTTCCAAGTGAAAAGAATAAAATAAGACACAATATAATGTTCTGTAAATGTATCAGCAGGTTTCAGTAAATCAGTTGTTCAGTTCCTCTGCTCCGGTCGTAACGTTCCAGTAAAGTTCTGTATGGAGCGTCTGTGTGAACGATGACAGAACGTTAGCGGCAGAACGTTCGGACGCTCTGCTGTCCAACCGCAGGAGGAAACACAAACATGCTGGAGCCGGACGGACGGAGAGATCAGACAGATCCTGGAGCCGGACGGACGGAGAGATCAGAGAGATCCTGGAGTCAGGCGGATGGAGAGATCAGAGAGATCCTGGAGCCGGACGGACGGAGAGATCAGCCGCCGAGTTTCAAACTGCAGAGACTCCGGAGGTTAAAGGTCACTTCAGGAAATGACGACAGAGGAATTAGTATTTAGTAATAGTATTTACAGTGTTGTGTGAACGGCAGCGTTGCGTTCAAAAAGCAGAAAGACATGTCTTGTGTTGCAGGAACAACAGAAACTGAAGCCTACAGGTTTCATGTGTGAAAGCGCTCTAGTTAAAAGCCAGAGCAAAAAGGTTTTGCCCTGGTGTTTAACAATATAAATATGATCAATATAAATATGATCTCCCCTCAGTATGGGGCCATACTACTGAATGCCTCTCCAGAGGTTTGAGTCCTGGTCTGTGGAACAGTCAGCAGGACGTCTGATGATCTGAGCGCTCTGATCTTACCGCTTCATAACTTAAAGGCCAGTAAGATCAGAAATATAACCTGCTGATTTAAAAATTAATAAAAGAATTTTAAAATCAATACGAAAATGGACAGGTGTTTGTCTCAGTATGACTGTGAAGCAGCTGGAGCTCTGTCGACGCTGCCTGGATAAATAAAGATTTGAACCCCCCCATCCTCTAATCCAGCCATATCAGGTTTCTCTCCTCTATCCTCCTTCCTCCTCCCTCCTTCTCTTCATCCCTCTCCTCTCCTCTCCTCTCCTCTCCTCTCCTCCTCTCCTCTCCTCTCCTCCTCTCCTCTCCTCTCCTCTCCTCTCCTCCTCTCCTCTCCTCTCCTCTCCTCCTCTCCTCTCCTCTCCTCTCCTCTCCTCTCCTCTCCTCTCCTCTCCTCCTCTCCTCTCCTCTCCTCCTCTCCTCTCCTCTCCCCCACCCTTCCTCTCTGTGCTTCTCTCCTTCTATGTTCAATACAGTGCAGCATTATTTAAATCAGTTCAACTTTATTGTCATTCCATCAGGAAACACTGTGCAACAATACAGCAGCAGCCAGGTATCACACTCTGTGAATACTACATGCTTTGCTCATCCTGTATGTAAATGTATTTGTTTCTTAATTGTCTGATATCCTCTCACATCGCCTCCGTCCCGTCAGCTGAGCAGCCTGCCGGCAGAAATCGGCCAGCTGAGCCGGCTCAGAGTTCTGTTCGCCTACAGGAACCGACTGACGGAGGTTCCTGAAGAACTGGGAGCCTGTGCACAACTAGAGGTACTAATACTACTAGAATTACCACTACTACTACTACTACTACTACTACTACTACTACTACTACTACTACTACTACCACTACTACCACTACTACTACCACTACTACCACTACTACTACTACTACTACTACTCCCACTACTACTACTACTACTACTACCACTACTACTACTACTACTACTACTACTACTACGTCTACTTCTACTTTTACTACTGCTACTACTAGTTTAATTTGACTTTGAATTATTTTAATCATTATCACTCCTATTCAATTAGCATTAGCTTCTATGACTCTCATTCATGTAGCATGTTCTGCTCTTCATTCTGCCGCTGCAGCTCTGTGTCTGCTCCAGCATCTACTTGGTTTATTATTTCCCACCAAAAGCATTTGAATGTGCCACCGGTCAAATTTCCAACTTTCAAACTCAGAAATACAGTAGGAGCTTACAAGTAGATTTTGCAGGCAGAATCTGACTACTGACTATTATATTGATTATAATATACTATTATATTAATAAAGTGGAATAATTCTAGGGACCCGTCTCTTCTCTTTAATTCCCATCTTTCTCTCTACCAGGTGCTGAGTTTAGCCAACAACCAGCTGTCCTCTCTGCCCGCCTCCCTGTCTAATCTGACCCGACTGAAGAAACTCAACCTCAGCCACAACCACATCATCCACATCCCCGGCTGTGTCTACAACATGAAGGCTCTGGTGGGTTTAAATCAGACAGCTAGCTAGAGCCTTAAGTGGTTGTGTCATTTAGTTACTTAGCCAGACACTGCTTTATCTAGTTTGTTGATGTTAGTTAGACAGTCAGGCAGTCAGGCAGTGTCGGTCTATCTCTCTCTCCAGGTCTTCCTCCATCTGGCCTGTAACCGCCTGGAGAACCTGGCAGAGAACATCCAGGCTCTGGTGGAGCTCAAGATCCTCATCGTGGAGGGAAACAGCCTCCACTCTCTGCCCAAGGCTCTCTGCTGCCTCACCAGGTAACCCCGCCTCCATACACCTGCCAGGTAACCCCGCCTCCATACACCTGCCAGGTAACCCCGCCTCCATAAATCTTCCAGGTAACCTCACTTCCATAAATCTGCCACCAGGTAACCCCACCTCCATAAATCTGCCAGGTAACCCCACTTCCATAAATCTGCCAGGTAACCCCACTTCCATAAATCTGCCAGGTAACCCCACTTCCATAAATCTGCCAGGTAACCCCACTTCCATAAATCTGCCAGGTAACCCCACTTCCATAAATCTTCCAGGTAACCCCACCTCCACACACCTGCCAGGTAACCCCGCCTCCATACACCTGCCAGGTAACCCCACTTCCATAAATCTTCCAGGTAACCCCACCTCCATACAGCCACCAGGTAACCCCACCTCCATAAATCTGCCAGGTAACCCCACTTCCATAAATCTTCCAGGTAACCCCACCTCCATACACCTGCCAGGTAACCCCGCCTCCATACACCTGCCAGGTAACCCCACCTCCATACAGCCACCAGCTAGTATGTAGCCTTGGTAACAGGATTAGGTTCCATTAACAAAAATATACAAATAGCAGATGTTATGAAACGTTATGAACTCTAAAAAAGAAAGTTCTTCTTGTTAATCATGTGACACAGGTGACATAACAATAATCTCCTCTCCTCTCCAGACTGGAATTACTGAATCTGGATTTTAACGACATTAAGGATGTTCCCCAGGTAAGAGCGCCCCCTTGTGGATTTACAGTAGAGCTGCAATGAGCACTATTGCAATTTTAGCACTTTAATAGAAATTTGTATTTTCATCGTATTTAAATAGTATTGAAACCGCTGGGACCGCATTTACCCCTGCATTTAACAATCTGTCTACACAACAGAGTCTGATACAACAAATGAAATGTAAATTCAATGCAATAGCATAGACTGTGTGTGTGTGTGTGTGTGTGTGTGTGTGTGTGTGCACTTATGTAACTGACTGACTCAATATCTGACTGCATTAATAGTGTTTATGTCCTTTGTATGCTTGTATTTATGTGGACATAAATAAATCTTTCATGTGTGTGTGCAGGAAATGCACCAGCTGTCCCGGCTGGAGAAGCTGGCCTGCCACCCGCTGGATAAAGGTCTCCACATCCTCCACAACCCGCTGCTGAAACCTGTGAAAGAAGTGCTGGAGGGGGGGCTGAGCGCTCTGTACAGCTACCTGAAGGCTGTTTAGGGGTGGAGGGGCTCTTTCAAAAGATTTTTAACAGTTTCAACTTATTCCAAGCTGCAGTTAGCGATGTTGCTCCCTGTAATGAGCCTCATTTGTATAGAAAGGGATCGTTTTTGCAATGCATGTGGATAACTTAGTTTAAATATAACTTAGTTTACATATGAACAGCGACGGCGCTCTGTGTCGCTGTTTCAACTGCAGATTGCAGTAAGAGTCCAGTCCTTAAGGCTTCATGTCTGTAAATGTCTCCTTACAGCTGCAATATAATCCAAGTCTTCTGATGCCATGCGATCGCTCTGTGAGCGGACAAAAAGCTAAATTCTATTATTTAATGCAAATCGAGTCTTCCCCCGTTGGAGAGAGAGAGAGATTTTGTTGTTCTAATAAATACTAATAAAAAAAGTGATTTGTGTTTCTACCTGAAAGTCTGTCTCTGTGGCTCAGCAGATCAAGTGTCTGTCTAGTAAACAGGATCCTGTTCAGTTTCTACGGTCCAACAAGGAAAAGCCTCTTCACTCTCCTCAGAAACACAAACCTGACGTGTCTCTGGAAGGTTTCTGTGTCTCTTTTGCTTCCAAAGTATCTTGATGCAAACTCTATTAATTTACAGAAGTGTCCTTCTCTCCCTGGTCCGGCCACAGTCTGGTTTTCTCTGCTTGGTAAATCTTCCAGTTCTTCACTCTGCCAGCATCGCTCTTCCTTTCTTAAACCTCAAACTTCTGTCATTGTTTCTCACTGAGTCAGATCCTTCAGGCTCTTGGTTCGGTGTCAGTGTGGGTTACAGAAGGCTAACTCCGGTCCTGGACCTGCAGCTGTCTGCTGGCAGCACACACACATCCAGCAGCATCCTGCAGCCTGAGTGATGCTGCATTCATCCACCAGGGGGCGCAGAGCCTCCAGTCTGCAGCGTGGCAGTGTTATATTGTTATTATTGTATTACCTGGAGCATTAACACATGAGCAGAGTGTTTAAATGGCTGCTGTAGGGGAGTGTGTACTTTTATACATTCTCCATCGCTGCTAAAAGAAAGAGTTTTACAGCAGAAGCTGCTGCCAGACCAGCTGCGTCTCTTCATGTGTTCACACAGGAACTGACTTCTTCTTTGGTGGTTGTTCATTTAGCAGTCATTTTCATTTAGCGTCCCGACCTGAAACACTTGACATTAGTGCTGCGTTACAACTTTTGGACGACACATTCTGCTACGCAACGTGAGAAACGTCTCTTGCTGTTAGTTTGACAGACTTCATTTGAAAGTCTTTGAAAAGTGCATGGAGACACTTCTGTGTGAATTGGACTTTGAATCTATTGGATACGATTTCACTAAAAAGTGTTTGGGTTTCTTTTTGGAAGCGTCCCCCCCCCAAGGGATCATCACTCACATTGTAACAGGAAGTGCTACTGCCCCTTTAAGGAAGTGCAGATTTGGCCAAAACAGAAAAAGTTTGGATTTAAGAAATAAAAACATTTTGGAGAAACAGATCAGCAGAAAACAGAAGAAACAACGATGAAGAAGAAAAAGGATCCAGGAGTCAGAACCAGACTGGATCAAACCAAACTGGATCAAACCAGACTGGATCAAACCAAACTGGATCAAACCAGACTGGATCAAACCAGACTGGATCAAACCAAACTGGATCAGAGCAGACTGGATCAGAGCAGACTGGATCAGAGCAGACTGGATCAGAGCAGACTGGATCAGAGCAGACTGGATCCACCTGCCTGCTGCAGGTCAGTTCCAACTCTTTATTCTGGATTTAATGCTGCTTTTAGCTCCTTTTGACTTTTTCAGCTGTTTTCACTGAGCTGCATGTTGTGTTTGATCCTTCTGGCACTCTGAACCTTTCCTCATGTGAAGCAGGTTCTTTAGTTTCTCTCCCACTGAGAAGAGAAGCTGTGTGTGTTGATTTGTTTCAGTCGGGTTGATTTGACTGATGATATTTTAGAAGTAAAGCTCAGTAGAGTCTGGACTCCAGCTGGTTCAAGTCCTGTGAACTGAATCCAGCTTCTGCTGAGGTTCTCCTTCAGCAGTGAATTCAGTGATGTGGAGACATGAGGTGAAGAGGTGCGTTCATGTGCACCGGATATATCGGGAAACTTGGTAATTCCACATGAACGCTCTCCAAAGTCAGATTATTAAGTCAGAAACTTAGAGGAAATTATACTACCGGAGTTTCTGAGTGATGACTCAACGGTGAGAAAACACAAACCTACATCTTTACTGCAAGTTAGAAGTCAGCCAGTCCTCTCCTCCTCTCCTCCTCTCCTCTTCTCTCCTCTCCTCTCCTCTCCTCCTCTCCTCCTCTCCTCTCCTCTTCTCTCCTCTCCTCTCCTCTCCTCCTCTCCTCTCCTCCTCTTCTCTCCTCTCCTCTCCTCTCCTCCTCTCCTCCTCTCCTCTCCTCTCCTCCTCTCTCCTCTCCTCCTATCTCCTCCTCTCCCCTTCTCCCCTCCTCTCTCCTCCTCTCCTCCTCTCCTCCTCTCCTCTCCTCTTCTCTCCTCTTCTCTCCTCTCCTCCTCTCCTCCTCTCCTCCTCTCCTCTCCTCCTCTCCTCCTCTCCTCCTCTCCTCTTCTCTCCTCTCCTCCTCTCCTGTCCTCTCCCTTCTATAGTTGTTTCCACAGCTGTAGTTCCTCCGTTCGTCCTGCAGAGGGCAGCAGAGAGCAACAAACAACACTGAATGGAGCACTTTGTTCACTCTGAAACACACACACACACACACAGACACACACACACACACAGACACACACACACACACACACACACACACACAGACACACACACACACACACACACACACACATACAGAGCTGCATTTATTTCCGTGGCGCTCCTGTGTGAGAGCCTTCATTCGTCACTTGATGCCATTTAAAGGTCTGGCAGCGAGCTGTGTGCGTGTGTTTGTGTGTGTGTGTGTGTGTGTGTGTGTGTGTCTGCATGTTAGGCATTTAGCAGACGTTTATATCACAGAGATTTAATTTGAGCTGAGAGAGCACAGGAGAAGAAGATTCAGACAGACAGACAGACAGACAGACAGACAGGCAGACAGACAGGCAGATTATACTGGGATTTGTCCTGTATGATCTCCAGTACTGCTGATTCCTCCTGTCTGTCTGTCTGTCTGTCTGTCTGCCTGTCTGCCTGTCTGTCTGTCTGTCTGTCTGTCTGTCTGTCTGCCTGTCTGTCTGTCTGTCTGTCTGTCTGTCTGTCTGTCTGTCTCTTCCTGCGGTTCATCTGGTTTATAACTGTGAATCACAACACATTCACTTTAGACCACAGGAGAGAGAGAGATAGTGTGTGTGTGTGTGTGTGTGTGTGTGTGTGTGTGTGACCTGACACTCAGCCTGAAGCTCATTTTATAGTCGAGCGTAATGTAAACGTAATGTTAAGAAGGTGGCGGCGCTTACATTTAAGTTTTCCTTCGTCTGTGTTGCTGTGCAGCATGTTGTTGACATCCTGAACACAGGGGGGCAGAGTTTAAAAAACTCACATCACACCAAAACGAACCATAGAAGAAGAGAGAACAGGAAGCAAACGTGACGACGATCACCGGTGCACAAACTTCCTCTGCAGCCTCTCTTCAGACGGCTCCTTCTGGACCGTCTGCTGTTCTGCGGACCGTTCCTAACAACATGTCATGATCTCCCTATGATCGACCAATCAGAGAGCGCGATCCAGGCATCGAAAAATAAAACTCAAACCAGGAAACAGAAAAATACTCAGTAGAGACTTTTAAATAGTCAGAACAGACTTTAAAATAGTCAGAACAGACTTTAAAATAGTCAGAACAGATTTTAAAATAGTCATAACAGGCTTTAAAATAGTCAGAACTGACTTTAAAATAGTCAGAACAGGCTTTAAAATATTCAGAACAGACTTTAAAATAGAACAGACTTTAAAATAGTCAGAACACATTTTAAAATAGTCAGAACAGGCTTTAAAATAATCAGAACAGACTTTAAAATAGAACAGACTTTAAAATAGTCAGAACAGGCTTTAAAATAGAACAGACTTTAAAATAGTCAGAACAGGCTTTAAAATAGTCAGAACAGGCTTTAAAATAATCAGAACAGACTTTAAAATAGTCAGAACAGACTTTTATAATAGAACAGACTTTAAAATAGTCAGAACAGACTTTAAAATAGAACAGACTTTAAAATAGTCAGAACAGACTTTAAAATAGTCAGAACAGACTTTAAAATAGTCAGAACAGACTTTAAAATAGTCAGAATTGATTTTAAAATAGTCAGAACAAACTTTAAAATAGTCAGAATAGATTTTAAAATAGTCAGAACAGACTTTAAAATAGAACAGACATTAAAATAGTCAGAACAGACTTTAAAATAGTCAGAATTGATTTTAAAATAGTCAGAACAGACTTTAAAATAGTCAGAATTGATTTTAAAATAGTCAGAACAGACTTTAAAATAGTCAGAACTGATTTTAAAATAGTCAGAATAGACTTAAAATAGAACAGACTTTAAAATAGTCAGAACAGACTTTAAAATAGTCAGAACTGATTTTAAAATAGTCAGAATAGACTTTTAAAATAGAACAGACTTTAAAATAGTCAGAACAGACTTTATAATAGTCAGAACAGATTTTAAAATAGTCAGAACAGACTTTATAATAGTCAGAACAGATTTTAAAATAGTCAGAACAGACTTTAAAATAGAACAGACTTTAA
>NW_027605230.1:53200-55700 GCF_048128805.1 Centroberyx gerrardi
ATATATAGATGTAGATATATATAGATAAAGAAATGATCCAACCGCACACTGTAAGTCTTTGTTGACAATATACTCACATATATATTTTTCTTATAGCATTTGCAAAAATAGGCTATACTTGACTATACTTTCCAATGTATATATCTATCTATATATATAGATATAGATAGATATATAGACAGTATATACTGTATATATATATCTAGTTATCTGTATATCTATAGATCTGTATCCAGGATATATTGATATGATCTAATGAATCTGGTTTTCTATCTGGAGGTTTAACCAGGCAGACTAACCCAGACAAACAGGGTTCCTCCTGGTTCTCTGTTGAAGGCATGGTTCTATGGTTCTATGTGGAACCATACTGACTGAAAGATTCCTCTGATTGGTTCACATGAAACAGAACCTGGAGAACCAGTGTGGTTCTTACAAAGCTCTCTGTGATCCTGCTGTTTGGAACGTTTCTCTGTTCTGAAAGGTTCTGCACAGTGAAGGTTCTGCTGCGGGACCAGCCTGAGGGAGGCTGTGGTTCTGTGGGGAACGCTGTGAGGTTCTGTGGGGAACGCTGTGGGGTTCTGTGGGGAACGCTGTGGGGTTCTGTGGGGAACGCTGTGGGGTTCTGTGGGGAACGGTGTGGGGAACGGTGTGAGGTTCTGTGGGGAACGCTGTGAGGTTCTGTGGGGAACGGTGTGGGGAACGGTGTGAGGTTCTGTGGGGAACGGTGTGGGGAACGCTGTGAGGTTCTGTGGGGAACGGTGTGGGGAACGGTGTGGGGAACGGTGTGAGGTTCTGTGGGGAACGGTGTGGGGAACGGTGTGGGGAACGGTGTGTGGTTCTGTGGGGAACGGTGTGGGGAACGGTGTGGGGAACGGTGTGAGGTTCTGTGGGGAACGGTGTGGGGAACGGTGTGTGGTTCTGTGGGGAACGCTGTGAGGTTCTGTGGGGAACGTTGTGAGGTTCTGTGGGGAACGTTGTGTGTTCTGCATGTGGACGGTTCCTCTGCTGTTGTGTCGGTTCTGTTTTTTCATGAGTTCACTGAACGTTCTGCTGCTGATATGAAATATAAAAAATGATCAGAAAATGTTTGGAAACAGAAACGTTCTGTGAAGAGTTCCATCAGACAGAACAGAACAGAACCAGGAACCTGCTGCAGATCTACTTTATTATCTTCTAACAGCTGAGGTTCCACTTCCACTGTCTGTTGTGTATTTCTACATATTTGTACATGTGTTTCAGTGTATTTCTACATATTTGTACATGTGTTTCAGTGTATTTCTACATATTTGTACATGTGTTTCAGTGTATTTCTACATATTTGTACGTGTTTCAGTGTATTTCTACATATTTGTACATGTGTTTCAGTGTATTTCTACATGGTTTTTGGTGTATTTCTACATATTTTCAGTGTATTTGCAGCTGATTTCTGTCAGTGTGTCGTTCCTCTGCTGACCTGGTGGTGGCAGCATGGATCAAACCTCTCTCTCTCTCTCTCTCTCTCTCTCTCTCTGTCTCTCTCTCTCTCTCTCTCTCTCTCTGTCTCTCTCTCTCTATGTAGCTCTACCTGTCTCTCTCTCTCTCTCTCTCTACACCCATCTGCTCTCTTATGTCTTTCTCTCTCCTCTCTTTCCACTGTTCATGATGGAGCTCAATCTCTCCTTCTCTCCCTCTCTGTCTCTCTCTCTCCCTCTCTCTCTCTCCCTCTCTCTCTCCCTCTCTCGCTCTCTCTCTCTCTCTCTCTCTCTGTCTCTCAATTTCAATTTCAATTCAATGGTGCTTTATTGGCATGACAAAATGTACACATTTGTATTGCCAAAGCATATTACATGTGTATAACAATATGAGCAATGTGAACAGTGTGAAACAAGTAAAAACATTACACTGTACTACTGTTACTACAATTGTAACATCGATTATATACAAATGTAAAAGGACAAAAAAAATAAAAAACTCGTACTGGGACTGGTTTGAAGTGTGTGTGTGTGTGTGTGTGTGTGTGTGTGTGTGTGTGTGTGTGTGTGTGTGGCATGTCACAATATATTTAGCTGCTGTGTTGCAGCTTGTCTTCTCCTCTCCCAGCAGGACGGCTAGTCTGCTGATGTCAGGGAGGCTTCTGAAATTTGGGTGGATCTGTTTAATTTTTGGGTAATAGTAATTTGTAATTTAGTTATATTTATATTTAGGACAGGTGATGATGAAGTGCAGCTCTGTCTCCTCTCCCGTGTCGCAGTGTGAGCACGGCCTCTCTTCTGCCGGCGGCCATGTTTGTCCGTGTCGGCCTTTTTCTCCGGCCGGGCCGTGCTCGTCGAGTCCGGACTTCGTCGAGCCGGTTCTCGGTTTGGTCTCGGTCTGTGTGCAGATATTCTGCCACAGTGTTCTGTCTTTTTAGGGCCAGATAGCGTTGCATTTTATTTTGGTTTTTAGTTTGTGTGTCCCAATAAGTAATATCATTTAGTTTTTGTTGAGTTATAATTTGGTGGATTGTGATGTTCTGGTCCTG
>NW_027605230.1:63200-68200 GCF_048128805.1 Centroberyx gerrardi
CCTCTCCTCCTCCTCTCCTCTCCTCCTCTCCTCTCCTCTCCTCCTCTCCTCTCCTCCTCTCCTCTCCTCCTCTCCTCTCCTCCTCTCCTCTCCTCTCCTCTCCTCCTCTCCTCTCTTCTCCTCTCCTCCTCTCCTCTCCTCTCCTCCTCTCCTCTCCTCTCTTCCTCCTCCTCTCCTCTCCTCCTCTCCTCTCCTCTCCTTTCTTCTCTCCTCTCCTCTCCTCATCTCCTTTCCTCTCTCCTCTCCTCTCTTCTCCTCCTCTCCTCCTCTCCTCCTCTCCTCTCCTCCTCTCTTCTCCTCTCCTCTCCTCTCTTCTCCTCCTCTCCTCCTCTCCTCCTCTCCTCCTCTCCTCTCCTCCTCTCTTCTCCTCCTCTCTCCTCTCCTCCTCTCCTCCTCTCCTCCTCTCCTCTCCTCCTCTCTTCTCCTCCTCTCTCCTCTCCTCCTCTCCTCTCCTCTTGAGTTTGGATTCATATCAGATTTAAAACTGAAACTGAAACAGAAAATCACATGTGCAGAAACCCACATGAATGTGCAGTTTTGTCTCATGTTGGTTTTCACATGTGAACATTTTGATTTTCCACTTCCCATGTTCACATGACTTTCACATGTGAAACTAATGTGGTCGCATGTGACAGCAGGTGGAAACATGGAGGAAATGTTCACATGTGGAAAAAAACACCTGAGCTGAAATTTTCACGTGAAGAAAAAACTGTTCACATGTGAAAACCAACATGTGACCAAACATGATGTGAACTCGCATGTGGGCTTTCTGTAAGGGAGTGAACTACAGGGACCATAATGCATTGCAGCGATGACACAGTGCAGAGTGTGGAGTAACAGTTCAGATTGATACTTTATTTACGACTTTATTACTTTACTTTATTCCATCACTCTATTCATCAAATGATGAAGACTGACAGTGATCAATAACAGATCCAGTATTGATCAGAGTGATTGAGTCAGATCAGAGCTCATCCACTGATCACATTTATTATTGATTATCCAGATCCGAAGTTCTGATCCTGATCCATCACATCAGTCTGAGTCTGCTGTCCCTTGTATGTGTGTGTGTGTGTGTGTGTGTGTGTGTGTGTGTGTGTGTGTGAGGGCGATCATATGACTTTGTCCGTTCTCAGGCTGTTTTTTAAGCCAATTTAGCCTTTTAGCTTCCACACACACACACACACACACACACACACACACAGCGCAACCTTTAATGGTGTTAGTGCTCTCAGCAGCATGTGGTCACATTGAGCCTGTCAGCTCCTGGTGTGTGTGTGTGTGTGTGTGTGTGTGTGTGTGTGTGTGTGTGTGTGTGTGTGTGTTAATCTTCCTCTTCATTACAGCTCGTCGCTGCAGAATCTCTCAGATCCTCTTCACCTCCGCATTGATTGAAATAATGAGCTCAGTGTGTGTGTATGTATGTGTGTATGTGTGTGTATGTGTGTGTGTGTGTGTGTGTGTGTGTGTGTGTGTGTTTTCAACCTGGCTTTTTAAATTGAGCAGCTCTTGTGTCTTATGATCTCTCTCTGCAAAGAGCCGCTAGCGCACACACACACACACACACACACACACACACACTAATGACTGGAGAGAGAGAAAGAAGGAAAAATTAAGAAAATAAAGAAGGAAAGACAAGAACAAGGAAGGAAGCAAAGAAAGATGGAAGGAAAGGACGGACCAAGGAACGAAAGAAAGGAAAGGACAGAAAGGAGTAGGGAAAGAGGGAAGAAGGAAATAAGGAAGGAAATAAAGAAGGAAGGAAGGAAATTAGAAAGGAAAAGAAGGAAGGAAAGCACAAAGGAATGGAAGGGAAGAAAAGACAGAAAGAAGAACGAGAAGAAAGGAAAATAGGAAGGACAAGAAGAAGGAAATGGGGAAGGAAAGAAGAAAGGAATTAAAAAATGAAGAAGGAAGGAAAGAAAGAAAAGGAGAGAAGGGAATAAAGAGGAAAGCAGAAAGGAAGAAGAAAGGGAAGAAGGAAAGGAGGGAAGGGAAGAAATGAAAAAGATAAAGGATAAAGGAAGGAAGGAAGGAAGGACAGATAGTGTCCTTGTGTTTTCAGAGAGGAAAGAGTAGAAACTGTTTTTCATGTTTTCAGAATGTGTTCAGTACAGTAGAATGTTCCTGCTGGCCCCGCCCCCTTCTGTCTGGGGCGGGGTAAGCAGGGGCGGGGTCAGCAGGGGGCGGGGTCAGCAGGGGCGGCGCCAGCAGGGGGCGGGGTCAGCAGGGGCGGGGCCAGCAGCTCAGAGTCCACCAATAGAAACACATAGGCCCGGATCTACTGAAGGTCTCAGTGCAAAGCACACTGCGGAGCTAGAACCTTGTTCTCTGGTCTAGAAGACCTCAGGGGGTCTGCACCTGAACTCATCAGTTGATTGCAGATGCATTGTGGGTGTTCCAAGATAATAAAGGGAGGGATTTATGGAAATTGGAACCGGCTGTAAGATCAGAGTGACACATTGTTCCACACTGAGGAACCTGCAGTCATTAGATCAAAGGGTTTTAATGAGCATGCAGACTTCAACATGTCAGCCTCAACATGTCAGCCTCAACATGTCAGCCTCAACATGTCAGCCTCATGCCAACTTGAACATGTCAGCCTCATGCCAACTTCAACATGTCAGCCTCATGCCAACTTCAACATGTCAGCCTCATTCTGACTTCAACATGTCAGCCTCAACATGTCAGCCTCAACATGTCAGCCTCAACATGTCAGCCTCATGCCAACTTCAACATGTCAGCCTCATGCCAACTTCAACATGTCAGCCTCATTCTGACTTCAACATGTCAGCCTCAACATGTCAGCCTCAACATGTCAGCCTCATGCCAACTTCAACATGTCAGCCTCATGCCAACTTCAACATGTCAGCCTCATTCTGACTTCAACATGTCAGCCTCAACATGTCAGCCTCAACATGTCAGCCTCATGCCAACTTCAACATGTCAGCCTCATGCCAACTTCAACATGTCAGCCTCAACATGTCAGCCTCATTCTGACTTCAACATGTCAGCCTCAACATGTCAGCCTCATGCCAACTTCAACATGTCAGCCTCAACATGTCAGCCTCATTCTGACTTCAACATGTCAGCCTCAACATGTCAGCCTCAACATGTCAGCCTCATGCTGACTTCAACATGTCAGCCTCAACATGTCAGCCTCACTCTGACTTCAACATGTCAGCCTCATGCCAACTTCAACATGTCAGCCTCACTCTGACTTCAACATGTCAGCCTCAACATGTCAGCCTCACTCTGACTTCAACATGTCAGCCTCATGCCAACTTCAACATGTCAGCCTCACTCTGACTTCAACATGTCAGCCTCATGCCAACTTCAACATGTCAGCATCATGCTGACTTCAACATGTCAGCCTCAACATGTCAGCCTCAACATGTCAGCCTCATGCCAACTTCAACATGTCAGCCTCATGCCAACTTCAACATGTCAGCCTCATGCCAACTTCAACATGTCAGCCTCAACATGTCAGCCTCATGCCAACTTCAACATGTCAGCCTCATTCTGACTTCAACATGTCAGCCTCATTCTGACTTCAACATGTCAGCCTCATGCCAACTTCAACATGTCAGCCTCAACATGTCAGCCTCATGCCAACTTCAACATGTCAGCCTCATGCTGACTTCAACATGTCAGCCTCAACATGTCAGCCTCATGCCAACTTCAACATGTCAGCCTCATGCTGACTTCAACATGTTAGCCTCATTCTGACTTCAACATGTCAGCCTCAACATGTCAGCATCATGCTGACTTCAACATGTTAGCCTCATTCTGACTTCAACATGTCAGCCTCAACATGTCAGCCTCATTCTGACTTCAACATGTCAGCATCATGCTGACTTCAACATGTTAGCCTCATTCTGACTTCAACATGTCAGCCTCAACATGTCAGCCTCATTCTGACTTCAACATGTCAGCATCATGCTGACTTCAACATGTTAGCCTCATTCTGACTTCAACATGTTAGCCTCATTCTGACTTCAACATGTCAGCCTCAACATGTCAGCCTCATGCTGACTTCAACATGTCAGCATCATGCTGACTTCAACATGTCAGCCTCATGCTGACTTCAACATGTCAGCATCATGCCAACTTCAACATGTCAGCCTCATGCTGACTTCAACATGTCAGCATCATGCTGACTTCAACATGTCAGCCTCAACATGTCAGCCTCAACATGTCAGCCTCATGCTGACTTCAACATGTCAGCCTCAACATGTCAGCCTCATGCTGACTTCAACATGTCAGCCTCAACATGTCAGCCTTAACATGTCAGCCTCAACATGTCAGCCTCATGCTGACTTCAACATGTCAGCCTCAACATGTCAGCCTCATGCTGACTTCAACATGTCAGCCTCAACATGTCAGCCTCATGCTGACTTCAACATGTCAGCCTCAACATGTCAGCCTCATGCTGACTTCAACATGTCAGCCTCAACATGTCAGCCTCATTCTGACTTCAACATGTCAGCATCATGCTGACTTCAACATGTCAGCCTCAACATGTCAGCGTCATGCTGACTTCAACATGTCAGCCTCAACATGTCAGCCTCATGCTGACTTCAACATGTCAGCCTCAACATGTCAGCCTCATTCTGACTTCAACATGTCAGCATCATGCTGACTTCAACATGTCAGCCTCAACATGTCAGCCTCATGCTGACTTCAACATGTCAGCCTCAACATGTCAAGCCTCATGCTGACTTCAACATGTCAGCCTCAACATGTCAGCCCTCATGCTGACTTCAACATGTCAGCATTAACATGTCAGCCCTCAACATGTCAGCCTCAACATGTCAGCCTCATGCTGACTTCAACATGTCAGCCTCATGCTGACTTCAACATGTCCAGCCTCAACATGTCAGCCTCATGCCAACTTCAACATGTCAGCCTCATGCCAACTTCAACATGTCAGCCTCATGCCAACTTCAACATGTCAGCCTCATGCCAACTTCAACATGTCAGCCTCATGCTGACTTCAA
>NW_027605230.1:70700-73569 GCF_048128805.1 Centroberyx gerrardi
GGTCTGGAGGAACCAGAGCAGGTTCTGGTCTGCCCCAGGTCGAGACACGTTAGCAGGTCCAGAGTCAGTTTCTGCTTCCAGAGAAACTGAGAGACAGAAAGAAGGAAACAAAGTCATTCACATCTGCTGTGTGTGTGTGTGTGTGTGTGTGTGTGTGTGTGTGTGTGTGTGTGTGTGTGTGTGTGTTCAGCAGGGAGTGTTTTGCGCTGCAGAGCTGCTGAATGGGCAGGAACAATCTTAACACAGATTATACTGATAACACACACACACACACACCACACACCACACACCACACACCACACACACGCACACACATACACCACACGCACACACACACACACACACACACACACACTAATCCTCGTCTCGTTCCCAGGCCTCTGAAGATTTCTTAACACACACTAATACTAATCCCTGTCTCATTTGCTGGCTCTGTCTTGAAGTTTTGTTAACACACACACACACACACACACACACACACACGCACACACACACACACACACACACGCACACACACACACACACACACACACACACGCACACACACACACACACACACACACACACACATTCTCTAACAATAATCCTATGAATATGATAAGGGATTTGGGCCACAACATAAATCAGACTGGCATCTCTGGACAGGGATTAAACACACACACACACACACACACACACACACACACACACACACACTGCTGTGGTTCTAATCTCTTGAAGACTTGCTGACCGTTTTCCTAATCTGATGACAGAGAAATAATTTAGTTAATCTGAGGAATGTCTCGCTTTAACAAAGAAAAACATAATCCCCCCCCCCCCCCCACACACACACACACACACAGTGGTAACATCCCCCCCCCCCCCCCCCCCTCCACACACACACACAGTGGTAACACCCCCCCCCTCGAGCCCCCCCCCACCGGCAGCTATTCTGGAGGTCCTCCGCTCTGTGGCTCTGTCTCTAAAGTCTCTAAACTTGTAAAGTGTATTGAGGAGTAAAACCATACATCTGTTTCTGTCTCCTTGTCAAGGATGCTTCCTTCTTCCTTGCTCCCTAACTAGGAAGCTTCCTAATCTGCCTCCTGGTTTGAGACAGACAGCGTCATGTGACTGCAGTGAATGTTTTAATAAAATATTTTAACTTGAGTCTCAGTTTTAACTGATGAGACTGGACTTGGGTTCTGGTGACTTGGGACTTGACTCTGACTTGGGTTCTGGTGACTTGAGACTTGACCTGACTTGGGTTCTGGTGACTTGGGACTTGACTCTGACTTGTACTTTGATGACTTGAAAAGGTTTCTAAAGTCTTGACTTGAGATCTTGTGTTTGTGTAAATGACTTAGATTGAAAGTGATGAGATTTGTTCCAGCGGACGACTGAATTTAAATTCTGTTTTCTGAATTTGTATGGAATGATTGAATTTATTGAAGTTGAAACTGATTATAGAAATCAAACTCATGATGCTCTTACCAAGTTTTTATCCTATTAAAACCATATTGCATTGAAAAGTCCTAGATATTTAGTTTTCTTTAAGATATTAAATTGATACTGGACTCTTGATTTGTTCTGACTTGACTTGCTGTTCTACATTTAGACTTGGGACTCGACTTGGGACTCGAGTGAAGCGGACTTGGTCTCACCTCTGAACTGACTGGACTCAAATCAAGTCACATGATTCACTGTTGACAATTTTCACATCAAAATTAATTGAAAATATTCGGTGTTTTATTTTTACGGTCATAAATTTGTTTTGGAAAAGTTTTTCTCAAACTGGGGAATTCTCAGATAATTCTAGCGGATGTTAGTGAAGTTTTGTTCTTCTTCGCTGGTGTTGCAAGGTATTGTGGGATTTCCTGCTGTTCGCTTCCTTCAAAATTGCAAAACAAGGAACCTTCAAAGGAACCTTCTTATGTCTCCTAGCTGAACATTCACTCCTCCTACCTGCAGATCCTGAATTCACTGATTTGAGGCAGAAAGACTCAGATTGTTTTTAATAATAATAATAATAATAATAATGTTTCTGTATCGGCTCATAGTGTCGTTTCCATCAGGACTGTAAATACAGACGCACCGAGTGTTCTGTAAGAATGAACGGATGTGTTCAGCCTCCGACTGCAGATGCTTCGCTCTTCTTCTAGTTTTTCTGTTTGCTGAACTGAAGCAGACTGGATGTGGAAATAAAAGCTGCAGAAACTGATCGGATCCTGCTGAACTCTTTTCCTCTTCTTCTTCTTCTTCTTCTTCTTCTTCCTCCTCTTCTCCTTCTTCTTCTCTGCTCTGTAAACAAAGAGCGTTAATCCTCGGTCCGGTCCGAGACGCTGATCTGAAAACTCAAATGAATCTGTCGCTTCTCTTCTCTCTTCTCTTCTTCTCTTCTTCTCTTCTTCTCTTCTTCTCTTCTCACTTGGCTCAGCCTGGGAGCTGCAGAGTTAATCCAGTCTGATCTGTTAGAAAGCAGAAGAAGAAGAAACACGAGCTGCTCTGTGATGCGGATCAGAGAGCAGATTAGGAAAAATACTTTTTACATTACAGAAGCACAAATATGAAAGTATGAAATACAGAAATATGAGAAGAAGGTTTTGGGTTTAATTTTAGTTTCATTCAGCTGCTGTTTGGATTCAGGAGATTTAAACAGAAACAAGATTTTATTCTTATGAAACATGTTCTGTATTTCTCTGTATGTTCAGGGTGGAAAATGTTATTTGGAGAAGAGATTTTCCTTTTTTATGTTGAAACATAAACAGGTTTATTAATATTGATTATGTATATTTCTCTATATGAAGAGCAGAAGAAGAGATGATCCATTTTTATGTTCAAACAGAAATAAGGTTAAATTCATATTAAAATGTTCTGTATCTTAAGTGGTGGA
>NW_027605231.1:0-67306 GCF_048128805.1 Centroberyx gerrardi
TTCACTGTTTTATGTGGCAAAATTCTGTTTCTGGCTGCAAACAGCGTTTTTTGCCTCTAAAGGTTGTTTAGAGGTCAGAATCACTGTTTTATGTGGCAAAACACTGTTTTAGGCTGGAAACAGCGTTTTTTGCCGTTAAAGGCTGTTTGGATGGAGAAACAGTGTTTTATCTGCCAAAATGCTGTTTGGAGAGAGAAACACTATTTTATGTGGCAAAATGCTGTTTTGTGGTGGAATCACTGTTTTATGTGGCAAAACGCTGTTTTGGGCTAGAAACAGCGTTTTTTGCCGTTAAAGGCTGTTTGGATGGAGAAACAGTGTTTTATCTGCCAAAATGCTGTTTATAGGTGGATTCACTGTTTTATGTGGCAAAATGCTGTTTCTGGCTGCAAACAGCGTTTTTTTGCCTCTAAAGGTTGTTTAGAGGTCAGAATCACTGTTTTATGTGGCAAAACACTGTTTTAGGCTGGAAACAGCGTTTTTTGCCGTTAAAGGCTGTTTGGATGGAGAAACAGTGTTTTATCTGCCAAAATGCTGTTTATAGGTGGATTCACTGTTTTATGTGGCAAAATGCTGTTTCTGGCTGGAAACAGCGTTTTTTGCCTCAAAGGTTGTTTAGAGGTCAGAATCACTGTTTTATGTGGCAAAACACTGTTTTAGGCTGGAAACAGCGTTTTTTGCCGTTTAAAGGCTGTTTGGATGGAGAAACAGTGTTTTATCTGCCAAAATGCTGTTTATAGGTGGAATCACTGTTTTATGTGGTAAAATGCTGTTTGGAGAGAGAAACACTATTTTATGGGGCAAAATGCTGTTTTGTGGTGGAATCACTGTTTTATGTGGCAAAACGCTGTTTTGGGCTAGAAACAACGTTTTTTCCGTTAAAGGCTGTTTTGGATGGAGAAACAGTGTTTTATCTGCCAAAATGCTGTTTATAGGTGGATTCACTGTTTTATGTGGCAAAATGCTTTTTCTGGCTGCAAATAGCGTTTTTTGCCTCTAAAGGTTGTTTAGAGGTCAGAATCACTGTTTTATGTGGCAAAACACTGTTTTAGGCTGGAAACAGCGTTTTTTGCCGTTAAAGGCTGTTTGGATGGAGAAACAGTGTTTTATCTGCCAAAATGCTGTTTGGAGAGAGAAACACTATTTTATGTGGCAAAATGCTGTTTTGTGGTGGAATCACTGTTTTATGTGGCAAAACGCTGTTTTGGGCTAGAAACAGCGTTTTTTGCCGTTAAAGGCTGTTTGGATGGAGAAACAGTGTTTTATCTGCCAAAATGCTGTTTATAGGTGGATTCACTGTTTTATGTGGCAAAATGCTGTTTCTGGCTGCAAACAGCGTTTTTTGCCTCTAAAGGTTGTTTAGAGTCAGAATCACTGTTTTATGTGGCAAAACACTGTTTTAGGCTGGAAACAGCGTTTTTTGCCGTTAAAGGCTGTTTGGATGGAGAAACAGTGTTTTATCTGCCAAAATGCTGTTTGGAGAGAGAAACACTATTTTATGTGGCAAAATGCTGTTTTGTGGTGGAATCACTGTTTTATGTGGCAAAACGCTGTTTTGGGATAGAAACAGCGTTTTTTTGCCGTTAAAGGCTGTTTGGATGGAGAAACAGTGTTTTATCTGCCAAAAATGCTGTTTATAGGTGGATTCACTGTTTTATGTGGCAAAATGCTGTTCTGGCTGCAAACAGCGTTTTTTGCCTCTAAAGGTTGTTTAGAGGTCAGAATCACTGTTTTATGTGGCAAAACACTGTTTTAGGCTAGAAACAGCGTTTTTTGCCGTTAAAGGCTGTTTGGATGGAGAAACAGTGTTTTATCTGCCAAAATGCTGTTTATAGGTGGATTCACTGTTTTATGTGGCAAAATGCTGTTTCTGGCTGGAAACATCGTTTTTTGCCTCTAAAGGTTGTTTAGAGGTCAGAATCACTGTTTTATGTGGCAAAACACTGTTTTAGGCTGGAAACAGCGTTTTTTGCCGTTAAAGGCTGTTTGGATGGAGAAACAGTGTTTTATCTGCCAAAATGCTGTTTATAGGTGGAATCACTGTTTTATGTGGCAAAATGCTGTTTGGAGAGAGAAACACTATTTTATGTGGCAAAATGCTGTTTTGTGGTGGAATCACTGTTTTATGTGGCAAAACGCTGTTTTGGGCTAGAAACAGCGTTTTTTGCCGTTAAAGGCTGTTTGGATGGAGAAACAGTGTTTTATCTGCCAAAATGCTGTTTATAGGTGGATTCACTGTTTTATGTGGCAAAATGCTGTTTCTGGCTGCAAACAGCGTTTTTTGCCTCTAAAGGTTGTTTAGAGTTCAGAATCACTGTTTTATGTGGCAAAACACTGTTTTAGGCTGGAAACAGCGTTTTTTGCCGTTAAAGGCTGTTTGGATGGAGAAACAGTGTTTTATCTGCCAAAATGCTGTTTATAGGTGGAATCACTGTTTTATGTTGCAAAATGCTGTTTGGAGAGAGAAACACTATTTTATGTGGCAAAATGCTGTTTTGTGGTGGAATCACTGTTTTATGTGGCAAAACGCTGTTTTGGGCTAGAAACAGCGGTTTTTTGCCGTTAAAGGCTGTTTGGATGGAGAAACAGTGTTTTATCTGCCAAAATGCTGTTTATAGGTGGATTCACTGTTTTATGTGGCAAAATGCTGTTTCTGGCTGCAAACAGCGTTTTTTGCCTCTAAAGGTTGTTTAGAGGTCAGAATCACTGTTTTATGTGGCAAAACACTGTTTTAGGCTGGAAACAGCGTTTTTTGCCGTTAAAGGCTGTTTGGATGGAGAAACAGTGTTTTATCTGCCAAAATGCTGTTTATAGGTGGATTCACTGTTTTATGTGGCAAAATGCTGTTTGGAGAAAGAAACACTATTTTATGTGGCAAAATGCTGTTTTGTGTGGAATCACTGTTTTATGTGGCAAAACGCTGTTTTGGGCTAGAAACAGCGTTTTTTGCCGTTAAAGGCTGTTTGGATGGAGAAACAGTGTTTTATCTGCCAAAATGCTGTTTATAGGTGGATTCACTGTTTTATGTGGCAAAATGCTGTTTCTGGCTGCAAACAGCGTTTTTTGCCTCTAAAGGTTGTTTAGAGGTCAGAATCACTGTTTTTATGTGGCAAAACACTGTTTTAGGCTAGAAACAGCGTTTTTTGCCGTTAAAGGCTGTTTGGATGGAGAAACAGTGTTTTATCTGCCAAAATGCTGTTTATAGGTGGATTCACTGTTTTATGTGGCAAAATGCTGTTTCTGGCTGGAAACATCGTTTTTTGCCTCTAAAGGTTGTTTAGAGGTCAGAATCACTGTTTTATGTGGCAAAACACTGTTTTAGGCTGGAAACAGCGTTTTTTGCCGTTAAAGGCTGTTTGGATGGAGAAACAGTGTTTTATCTGCCAAAATGCTGTTTATAGGTGGAATCACTGTTTTATGTGGCAAAATGCTGTTTGGAGAGAGAAACACTATTTTATGTGGCAAAATGCTGTTTTGTGGTGGAATCACTGTTTTATGTGGCAAAACGCTGTTTTGGGCTAGAAACAGCGTTTTTTGCCGTTAAAGGCTGTTTGGATGGAGAAACAGTGTTTTATCTGCCAAAATGCTGTTTATAGGTGGATTCACTGTTTTATGTGGCAAAATGCTGTTTCTGGCTGCAAACAGCGTTTTTTGCCTCTAAAGGTTGTTTAGAGTTCAGAATCACTGTTTTATGTGGCAAAACACTGTTTTAGGCTGGAAACAGCGTTTTTTGCCGTTAAAGGCTGTTTGGATGGAGAAACAGTGTTTTATCTGCCAAAATGCTGTTTATAGGTGGAATCACTGTTTTATGTGGCAAAATGCTGTTTGGAGAGAGAAACACTATTTTATGTGGCAAAATGCTGTTTTGTGGTGGAATCACTGTTTTATGTGGCAAAACGCTGTTTTGGGCTAGAAACAGCGTTTTTTTGCCGTTAAAGGCTGTTTGGATGGAGAAACAGTGTTTTATCTGCCAAAATGCTGTTTATAGGTGGATTCACTGTTTTATGTGGCAAAATGCTGTTTCTGGCTGCAAACAGCGTTTTTTGCCTCTAAAGGTTGTTTAGAGGTCAGAATCACTGTTTTATGTGGCAAAACACTGTTTTAGGCTGGAAACAGCGTTTTTTGCCGTTAAAGGCTGTTTGGATGGAGAAACAGTGTTTTATCTGCCAAAATGCTGTTTATAGGTGGATTCACTGTTTTATGTGGCAAAATGCTGTTTGGAGAAAGAAACACTATTTTATGTGGCAAAATGCTGTTTTGTGGTGGAATCACTGTTTTATGTGGCAAAACGCTGTTTTGGGCTAGAAACAGCGTTTTTTGCCGTTAAAGGCTGTTTGGATGGAGAAACAGTGTTTTATCTGCCAAAATGCTGTTTATAGGTGGATTCACTGTTTTATGTGGCAAAATGCTGTTTCTGGCTGCAAACAGCGTTTTTTGCCTCTAAAGGTTGTTTAGAGGTCAGAATCACTGTTTTATGTGGCAAAACACTGTTTTAGGCTAGAAACAGCGTTTTTTGCCGTTAAAGGCTGTTTGGATGGAGAAACAGTGTTTTATCTGCCAAAATGCTGTTTATAGGTGGATTCACTGTTTTATGTGGCAAAATGCTGTTTCTGGCTGGAAACATCGTTTTTTGCCTCTAAAGGTTGTTTAGAGGTCAGAATCACTGTTTTATGTGGCAAAACACTGTTTTAGGCTGGAAACAGCGTTTTTTGCCGTTAAAGGCTGTTTGGATGGAGAAACAGTGTTTTATCTGCCAAAATGCTGTTTATAGGTGGAATCACTGTTTTATGTGGCAAAATGCTGTTTGGAGAGAGAAACACTATTTTATGTGGCAAAATGCTGTTTTGTGGTGGAATCACTGTTTTATGTGTCAAAACGCTGTTTTGGGCTAGAAACAGCGTTTTTTGCCGTTAAAGGCTGTTTGGATGGAGAAACAGTGTTTTATCTGCCAAAATGCTGTTTATAGGTGGATTCACTGTTTTATGTGGCAAAATGCTGTTTCTGGCTGCGAACAGCGTTTTTTGCCTCTAAAGGTTGTTTAGAGGTCAGAATCACTGTTTTATGTGGCAAAACACTGTTTTAGGCTGGAAACAGCGTTTTTTGCCGTTAAAGGCTGTTTGGATGGAGAAACAGTGTTTTATCTGCCAAAATGCTGTTTATAGGTGGAATCACTGTTTTATGTGGCAAAATGCTGTTTGGAGAGAGAAACACTATTTATGTGGCAAAATGCTGTTTTGTGTGTGGAATCACTGTTTTATGTGGCAAAACGCTGTTTTGGGCTAGAAACAGCGTTTTTTGCCGTTAAAGGCTGTTTGGATGGAGAAACAGTGTTTTATCTGCCAAAATGCTGTTTATAGGTGGATTCCACTGTTTTATGTGGCAAAATGCTGTTTCTGGCTGCAAACAGCGTTTTTTGCCTCTAAAGGTTGTTTAGAGGTCAGAATCACTGTTTTATGTGGCAAAACACTGTTTTAGGCTGGAAACAGCGTTTTTTGCCGTTAAAGGCTGTTTGGATGGAGAAACAGTGTTTTATCTGCCAAAATGCTGTTTATAGGTGGATTCACTGTTTTATGTGGCAAAATGCTGTTTGGAGAGAGAAACACTATTTTATGTGGCAAAATGCTGTTTTGTGGTGGAATCACTGTTTTATGTGGCAAAACGCTGTTTTGGGCTAGAAACAACGTTTTTTGCCGTTAAAGGCTGTTTGGATGGAGAAACAGTGTTTTATCTGCCAAAATGCTGTTTATAGGTGGATTCACTGTTTTATGTGGCAAAATGCTTTTTCTGCTGCAAACAGCGTTTTTTGCCTCTAAAGGTTGTTTAGAGGTCAGAATCACTGTTTTATGTGGCAAAACACTGTTTTAGGCTGGAAACAGCGTTTTTTGCCGTTAAAGGCTGTTTGGATGGAGAAACAGTGTTTTATCTGCCAAAATGCTGTTTGGAGAGAGAAACACTATTTTATGTGGCAAAATGCTGTTTCTGGCTGCAAACAGCGTTTTTTGCCTCTAAAGGTTGTTTAGAGGTCAGAATCACTGTTTTATGTGGCAAAACACTGTTTTAGGCTGGAAACAGCGTTTTTTGCCATTAAAGGCTGTTTGGATGGAGAAACAGTGTTTTATCTGCCAAAATGCTGTTTATAGGTGGATTCACTGTTTTATGTGGCAAAATGCTGTTTCTGGCTGGAAACAGCGTTTTTTGCCTCTAAAGGTTGTTTAGAGGTCAGAATCACTGTTTTATGTGGCAAAACACTGTTTTAGGCTGGAAACAGCGTTTTTTGCCGTTAAAGGCTGTTTGGATGGAGAAACAGTGTTTTATCTGCCAAAATGCTGTTTATAGGTGGATTCACTGTTTTATGTGGCAAAAATGCTGTTTCTGGCTGCAAACAGCGTTTTTTGCCCTTAAAGGTTGTTTAGAGGTCAGAATCACTGTTTTATGTGGCAAAACACTGTTTTAGGCTGGAAACAGCGTTTTTTGCCGTTAAAGGCTGTTTGGATGGAGAAACAGTGTTTTATCTGCCAAAATGCTGTTTGGAGAGAGAAACACTATTTTATGTGGCAAAATGCTGTTTCTGGCTGCAAACAGCGTTTTTTGCCTCTAAAGGTTGTTTAGAGGTCAGAATCACTGTTTTATGTGGCAAAACACTGTTTTAGGCTGGAAACAGCGTTTTTTGCCATTAAAGGCTGTTTGGATGGAGAAACAGTGTTTTATCTGCCAAAATGCTGTTTATAGGTGGATTCACTGTTTTATGTGGCAAAATGCTGTTTGGAGAGAGAAACACTATTTTATGTGGCAAAATGCTGTTTTGTGGTGGAATCACTGTTTTATGTGGCAAAACGCTGTTTTGGGCTAGAAACAGCGTTTTTTGCCGTTAAAGGCTGTTTGGATGGAGAAACAGTGTTTTATCTGCCAAAATGCTGTTTATAGGTGGATTCACTGTTTTATGTGGCAAAATGCTGTTTCTGGCTGCAAACAGCGTTTTTTGCCTCTAAAGGTTGTTTAGAGGTCAGAATCACTGTTTTATGTGGCAAAACACTGTTTTAGGCTGGAAACAGCGTTTTTTGCCGTTAAAGGCTGTTTGGATGGAGAAACAGTGTTTTATCTGCCAAAATGCTGTTTATAGGTGGATTCACTGTTTTATGTGGCAAAATGCTGTTTGGAGAGAGAAACACTATTTTATGTGGCAAAATGCTGTTTTGTGGTGGAATCACTGTTTTATGTGGCAAAACGCTGTTTTGGGCTAGAAACAACGTTTTTTGCCGTTAAAGGCTGTTTGGATGGAGAAACAGTGTTTTATCTGCCAAAATGCTGTTTATAGGTGGATTCACTGTTTTATGTGGCAAAATGCTTTTTCTGGCTGCAAACAGCGTTTTTTGCCTCTAAAGGGTTGTTTAGAGGTCAGAATCACTGTTTTATGTGGCAAAACACTGTTTTAGGCTGGAAACAGCGTTTTTTGCCGTTAAAGGCTGTTTGGATGGAGAAACAGTGTTTTATCTGCCAAAATGCTGTTTGGAGAGAGAAAACACTATTTTATGTGGCAAAATGCTGTTTCTGGCTGCAAACAGCGTTTTTTGCCTCTAAAGGTTGTTTAGAGGTCAGAATCACTGTTTTATGTGGCAAAACACTGTTTTAGGCTGGAAACAGCGTTTTTTGCCATTAAAGGCTGTTTGGATGGAGAAACAGTGTTTTATCTGCCAAAATGCGGTTTATAGGTGGATTCACTGTTTTATGTGGCAAAATGCTGTTTCTGGCTGGAAACAGCGTTTTTTGCCTCTAAAGGTTGTTTAGAGGTCAGAATCACTGTTTTATGTGGCAAAACACTGTTTTAGGCTGGAAACAGCGTTTTTTGCCGTTAAAGGCTGTTTGGATGGAGAAACAGTGTTTTATCTGCCAAAATGCTGTTTATAGGTGGATTCACTGTTTTATGTGGCAAAATGCTGTTTCTGGCTGCAAACAGCGTTTTTTGCCCTTAAAGGTTGTTTAGAGGTCAGAATCACTGTTTTATGTGGCAAAACACTGTTTTAGGCTGGAAACAGCGTTTTTTGCCGTTAAAGGCTGTTTGGATGGAGAAACAGTGTTTTATCTGCCAAAATGCTGTTTGGAGAGAGAAACACTATTTTATGTGGCAAAATGCTGTTTCTGGCTGCAAACAGCGTTTTTTGCCTCTAAAGGTTGTTTAGAGGTCAGAATCACTGTTTTATGTGGCAAAACACTGTTTTAGGCTGGAAACAGCGTTTTTTGCCATTAAAGGCTGTTTGGATGGAGAAACAGTGTTTTATCTGCCAAAATGCTGTTTATAGGTGGATTCACTGTTTTATGTGGCAAAATGCTGTTTCTGGCTGCAAACAGCGTTTTTTGCCTCTAAAGGTTGTTTAGAGGTCAGAATCACTGTTTTATGTGGCAAAACACTGTTTTAGGCTAGAAACAGCGTTTTTTGCCGTTAAAGGCTGTTTGGATGGAGAAACAGTGTTTTATCTGCCAAAATGCTGTTTATAGGTGGATTCACTGTTTTATGTGGCAAAATGCTGTTTCTGGCTGGAAACATCGTTTTTTGCCTCTAAAGGTTGTTTAGAGGTCAGAATCACTGTTTTATGTGGCAAAACACTGTTTTAGGCTGGAAACAGCGTTTTTTGCCGTTAAAGGCTGTTTGGATGGAGAAACAGTGTTTTATCTGCCAAAATGCTGTTTATAGGTGGAATCACTGTTTTATGTGGCAAAATGCTGTTTGGAGAGAGAAACACTATTTTATGTGGCAAAATGCTGTTTTGTGGTGGAATCACTGTTTTATGTGGCAAAACGCTGTTTTGGGCTAGAAACAGCGTTTTTTGCCGTTAAAGGCTGTTTGGATGGAGAAACAGTGTTTTATCTGCCAAAATGCTGTTTATAGGTGGATTCACTGTTTTATGTGGCAAAATGCTGTTTCTGGCTGCAAACAGCGTTTTTTGCCTCTAAAGGTTGTTTAGAGGTCAGAATCACTGTTTTATGTGGCAAAACACTGTTTTAGGCTGGAAACAGCGTTTTTTGCCGTTAAAGGCTGTTTGGATGGAGAAACAGTGTTTTATCTGCCAAAATGCTGTTTATAGGTTGAATCACTGTTTTATGTGGCAAAATGCTGTTTGGAGAGAGAAACACTATTTTATGTGGCAAAATGCTGTTTTGTTGTGGAATCACTGTTTTATGTGGCAAAACGCTGTTTTGGGCTGGAAACAGCGTTTTTTGCCGTTAAAGGCTGTTTGGATGGAGAAACAGTATTTTATCTGCCAAAATGCTGTTTATAGGTGGATTCACTGTTTTATGTGGCAAAATGCTGTTTCTGGCTGGAAACAGCGTTTTTTGCCTCTAAAAGTTGTTTGGAGGTCAGAATCACTGTTTTATGTGGCAAAACGCTGTTTTAGGCTGGAAACAGCGTTTTTTGCCGTTAAAGGCTGTTTGGATGGAGAAACAGTGTTTTATCTGCCAAAATGCTGTTTATAGGTGGTATCACTGTTTTACGTGGCAAAATGCTGTTTGGAGAGAGAAACACTGTTTTATGTGGCAAAATGCTGTTTGGAGAGAGAAACACTATTTTATGTGGCAAAATGCTGTTTTGTGGTGGAATCACTGTTTTATGTGGCAAAACGCTGTTTCTGGCTGGAAACAGCGTTTTTTGCCTCTAAAAGTTGTTTGGAGGCAGAATCACTGTTTTATGTGGCAAAACGCTGTTTGGAAAGAGAAACACTATTTTATGTGGTAAAATGCTGTTTTGTGGTGGAATCACTGTTTTATGTGGCAAAACGCTGTGTGCCCCAAAATTGACCCCAAATTTCAAAAGGTCACCAATGTTAAGTCAATGACGGCCTTCTCATCAACTTTACTGAGGCCTTTTCAGCCATGCAAGTCCCGATTGACTTGCAACCACTTTTGCCTGATAGCTGGCGTCCCACCGAACGTGTGAGTTCAATTTTGTCCTTCTCGGACCACAGAAAGTGCCCCAAAAGTGACCCCAAAGTTCAAAAGGTCACCAATGTTAAGTCAATGACGGCCTTCTCATCAACTTTACTGAGGCCTTTTCAGCCATGCAAGTCCCAATTGACTTGCAACCACTTTTGCCTGAAAGCTGGCCACCCACCGAACGAGTGAGTCCAATTTTGTCCTTCTAGGACCACAGGAAGTGCCCCAAAAGTGACCCCAAAGTTCAAAAGGTCACCAATGTTAAGTCAATGACGGCCTTCTCATGAACTTTACTGAGGCCTTTTCTTCCATGCAAGTCCCGATTGACTTGCAACCACTTTTGCCTGAAAGCTGGCGTCCCACCGAACATGTGAGTTCAAAGTTGTCATCCTAGGAACACAGGAAGTGCCCCAAAAGTGACCCCAAAGTTCAAAAGTTGGCCAATGTATGAGGAACAAATTTACTGAGGCCTTTTCAGCCATGCAAGTCCCGATTGACTTGCAACCACTTTTGCCTGATAGCTGGCGTCCCACCGAACGTGTGAGTTCAATTTTGTCCTTCTCGGACCACAGGAAGTGCCCCAAAAGAGACCCCAAAGTTCAAAAGGTCACCAATGTTAAGTCAATGACGGCCTTCTCATAAACTTTACTGAGGCCTTTTCAGCCATGCAAGTCCCGATTGACTTGCAACCACTCTTGCCTGAAAGCTGGCGTCCCACCGAACATGTGAGTTCAAAGTTGTCATCCTAGGACCACAGGAAGTGCCCCAAAAGTGACCCCAAAGTTCAAAAGGTCACCAATGTTAAGTCAATGACGGCCTTCTCATCAACTTTACTGAGGCCTTTTCAGCCATGCAAGTCCCGATTGACTTGCAACCACTTTTGCCTGAAAGCTGGCGTCCCACCGAACATGTGAGTTCAAAGTTGTCATCCTAGGACCACAGGAAGTGCCCCAAAAGTGACCCCAAAGTTCAAAAGTTGGCCAATGTATGAGGAACAAATTTACTGAGGCCTTTTCAGCCATGCAAGTCCCGATTGACTTGCAACCACTTTTGCCTGATAGCTGGCGTCCCACCGAACGTGTGAGTTCAATTTTGTCCTTCTCGGACCACAGGAAGTGACCCAAAAGTGACCCCAAAGTTCAAAAGGTCACCAATGTTAAGTCAATGACGGCCTTCTCATAAACTTTACTGAGGCCTTTTCAGCCATGCAAGTCCCGATTGACTTGCAACCACTCTTGCCTGAAAGCTGGCCACCCACCGAACGAGTGAGTCCAATTTTGTCCTTCTAGGACCACAGGAAGTGCCCCAAAAGTGACCCCAAAGTTCAAAAGGTCACCAATGTTAAGTCAATGACGGCCTTCTCATCAACTTTACTGAGGCCTTTTCAGCCATGCAAGTCCCGATTGACTTGCAACCACTTTTGCCTGAAAGCTGGCGTCCCACCGAACATGTGAGTTCAAAGTTGTCATCCTAGGACCACAGGAAGTGCCCCAAAAGTGACCCCAAAGTTCAAAAGTTGGCCAATGTATGAGGAACAAATTTACTGAGGCCTTTTCAGCCATGCAAGTCCCGATTGACTTGCAACCACTTTTGCCTGATAGCTGGCGTCCCACCGAACGTGTGAGTTCAATTTTGTCCTTCTCGGACCACAGGAAGTGACCCAAAAGTGACCCCAAAGTTCAAAAGGTCACCAATGTTAAGTCAATGACGGCCTTCTCATCAACTTTACTGAGGCCTTTTCAGCCATGCAAGTCCCGATTTACTTGAAACCACTTTTGCCTGAAAGCTGGCCACCCACCGAACGAGTGAGTCCAATTTTGTCCTTCTAGGACCACAGGAAGTGCCCCAAAAGTGACCCCAAAGTTCAAAAGGTCACCAATGTTAAGTCAATGACGGCCTTCTCATCAACTTTACTGAGGCCTTTTCAGCCATGCAAGTCCCGATTGACTTGCAACCACTTTTGCCTGAAAGCTGGCGTCCCACCGAACATGTGAGTTCAAAGTTGTCATCCTAGGACCACAGGAAGTGCCCCAAAAGTGACCCCAAAGTTCAAAAGTTGGCCAGTGTATGAGGAACAAATTTACTGAGGCCTTTTCAGCCATGCAAGTCCCGATTGACTTGCAACCACTTTTGCCTGATAGCTGGCGTCCCACCGAACGTGTGAGTTCAATTTTGTCCTTCTCGGACCACAGGAACTGCCCCAAAAGTGACCCCAAAGTTCAAAAGGTCACCAATGTTAAGTCAATGACGGCCTTTTCATACACTTTACTGAGGCCTTTTCAGCCATGCAAGTCCCGATTGACTTGCAACCACTCTTGCCTGAAAGCTGGCCACCCACCGAACGAGTGAGTCCAATTTTGTCCTTCTAGGACCACAGGAAGTGCCCCAAAAGTGACCCCAAAGTTCAAAAGGTCACCAATGTTAAGTCAATGACGGCCTTCTCATCAACTTTACTGAGGCCTTTTCAGCCATGCAAGTCCCGATTGACTTGCAACCACTCTTGCCTGAAAGCTGGCCACCCACCGAACGAGTGAGTCCAATTTTGTCCTTCTAGGACCACAGGAAGTGCCCCAAAAGTGACCCCAAAGTTCAAAAGGTCACCAATGTTAAGTCAATGACGGCCTTCTCATGAACTTTACTGAGGCCTTTTCAGCCATGCAAGTCCCGATTGACTTGCAACCATTTTTGCCTGATAGCTGGCGTCCCACCGAACGTGTGAGTTCAATTTTGTCCTTCTCGGACCACAGGATGTTCCCCAAAAGTGACCCCAAAGTTCAAAAGGTCACCAATGTTAAGTCAATGACGGCCTTCTCATCAACTTTACTGAGGCCTTTTCAGCCATGCAAGTCCCGATTGACTTGCAACCACTTTTGCCTGAAAGCTGGCGTCCCACCGACCATGTGAGTTCAATTTTGTCATTCTAGGACCACAGGAAGTGCCCCAAAAGTGACCCCAAAGTTCAAAAGGTGGCCAATGTATGAGGAACAAATTTACTGAGGCCTTTTCAGACATGCAAGTCCCGATTGACTTGCAACCACTTTTGCCTGATAGCTGGCGTCCCACCGAACGTGTGAGTTCAATTTTGTCCTTCTCGGACCACAGGAAGTTCCCCAAAAGTGACCCCAAAGTTCAAACGGTCACCAATGTTAAGTCAATGACGGCCTTCTCATCAACTTTACTGAGGCCTTTTCAGCCATGCAAGTCCCGATTGACTTGCAACCACTTTTGCCTGAAAGCTGGCGTCCCACCGAACATGTGAGTTCAAAGTTGTCATCCTAGGACCACAGGAAGTGCCCCAAAAGTGACCCCAAAGTTCAAAAGTTGGCCAATGTATGAGGAACAAATTTACTGAGGCCTTTTCAGCCATGCAAGTCCCGATTGACTTGCAACCACTTTTGCCTGATAGCTGGCGTCCCACCGAACGTGTGAGTTCAATTTTGTCCTTCTCGGACCACAGGAAGTGACCCAAAAGTGACCCCAAAGTTCAAAAGGTCACCAATGTTAAGTCAATGACGGCCTTCTCATCAACTTTACTGAGGCCTTTTCAGCCATGCAAGTCCCGATTTACTTGAAACCACTTTTGCCTGAAAGCTGGCCACCCACCGAACGAGTGAGTCCAATTTTGTCCTTCTAGGACCACAGGAAGTGCCCCAAAAGTGACCCCAAAGTTCAAAAGGTCACCAATGTTAAGTCAATGACGGCCTTCTCATCAACTTTACTGAGGCCTTTTCAGCCATGCAAGTCCCGATTGACTTGCAACCACTTTTGCCTGAAAGCTGGCGTCCCACCGAACATGTGAGTTCAAAGTTGTCATCCTAGGACCACAGGAAGTGCCCCAAAAGTGACCCCAAAGTTCAAAAGTTGGCCAGTGTATGAGGAACAAATTTACTGAGGCCTTTTCAGCCATGCAAGTCCCGATTGACTTGCAACCACTTTTGCCTGATAGCTGGCGTCCCACCGAACGTGTGAGTTCAATTTTGTCCTTCTCGGACCACAGGAACTGCCCCAAAAGTGACCCCAAAGTTCAAAAGGTCACCAATGTTAAGTCAATGACGGCCTTTTCATACACTTTACTGAGGCCTTTTCAGCCATGCAAGTCCCGATTGACTTGCAACCACTCTTGCCTGAAAGCTGGCCACCCACCGAACGAGTGAGTCCAATTTTGTCCTTCTAGGACCACAGGAAGTGCCCCAAAAGTGACCCCAAAGTTCAAAAGGTCACCAATGTTAAGTCAATGACGGCCTTCTCATCAACTTTACTGAGGCCTTTTCAGCCATGCAAGTCCCGATTGACTTGCAACCACTCTTGCCTGAAAGCTGGCCACCCACCGAACGAGTGAGTCCAATTTTGTCCTTCTAGGACCACAGGAAGTGCCCCAAAAGTGACCCCAAAGTTCAAAAGGTCACCAATGTTAAGTCAATGACGGCCTTCTCATCAACTTTACTGAGGCCTTTTCAGCCATGCAAGTCCCGATTGACTTGCAACCACTTTTGCCTGAAAGCTGGCGTCCCACCGAACATGTGAGTTCAAAGTTGTCATCCTAGGACCACAGGAAGTGCCCCAAAAGTGACCCCAAAGTTCAAAAGTTGGCCAATGTATGAGGAACAAATTTACTGAGGCCTTTTCAGCCATGCAAGTCCCGATTGACTTGCAACCACTTTTGCCTGATAGCTGGCGTCCCACCGAACGTGTGAGTTCAATTTTGTCCTTCTCGGACCACAGGAAGTGCCCCAAAAGTGACCCCAAAGTTCAAAAGGTCACCAATGTTAAGTCAATGACGGCCTTCTCATCAACTTTACTGAGGCCTTTTCAGCCATGCAAGTCCCGATTGACTTGCAACCACTCTTGCCTGAAAGCTGGCCACCCACCGAACGAGTGAGTCCAATTTTGTCCTTCTAGGACCACAGGAAGTGCCCCAAAAGTGACCCCAAAGTTCAAAAGGTCACCAATGTTAAGTCAATGACGGCCTTCTCATCAACTTTACTGAGGCCTTTTCAGCCATGCAAGTCCCGATTGACTTGCAACCACTTTTGCCTGAAAGCTGGCGTCCCACCGAACATGTGAGTTCAAAGTTGTCATCCTAGGACCACAGGAAGTGCCCCAAAAGTGACCCCAAAGTTCAAAAGTTGGCCAATGTATGAGGAACAAATTTACTGAGGCCTTTTCAGCCATGCAAGTCCCGATTGACTTGCAACCACTCTTGCCTGAAAGCTGGCCACCCACCGAACGAGTGAGTCCAATTTTGTCCTTCTAGGACCACAGGAAGTGCCCCAAAAGTGACCCCAAAGTTCAAAAGGTCACCAATGTTAAGTCAATGACGGCCTTCTCATGAACTTTACTGAGGCCTTTTCAGCCATGCAAGTCCCGATTGACTTGCAACCATTTTTGCCTGATAGCTGGCGTCCCACCGAACGTGTGAGTTCAATTTTGTCCTTCTCGGACCACAGGATGTTCCCCAAAAGTGACCCCAAAGTTCAAAAGGTCACCAATGTTAAGTCAATGACGGCCTTCTCATCAACTTTACTGAGGCCTTTTCAGCCATGCAAGTCCCGATTGACTTGCAACCACTTTTGCCTGAAAGCTGGCGTCCCACCG
This sequence comes from Centroberyx gerrardi, assembly GCF_048128805.1. Classification (NCBI taxonomy): domain Eukaryota; kingdom Metazoa; phylum Chordata; class Actinopteri; order Beryciformes; family Berycidae; genus Centroberyx; species Centroberyx gerrardi. Next base: position 15,523 of record NW_027605231.1, read on the forward strand.
ACCATGTGAGTTCAATTTTGTCATTCTAGGACCACAGGAAGTGCCCCAAAAGTGACCCCAAAGTTCAAAAGGTGGCCAATGTATGAGGAACAAATTTACTGAGGCCTTTTCAGACATGCAAGTCCCGATTGACTTGCAACCACTTTTGCCTGATAGCTGGCGTCCCACCGAACGTGTGAGTTCAATTTTGTCCTTCTCGGACCACAGGAAGTTCCCCAAAAGTGACCCCAAAGTTCAAACGGTCACCAATGTTAAGTCAATGACGGCCTTCTCATCAACTTTACTGAGGCCTTTTCAGCCATGCAAGTCCCGATTGACTTGCAACCACTTTTGCCTGAAAGCTGGTGTCCCACCGAACATGTGAGTTCAAAGTTGTCATCCTAGGACCACAGGAAGTGCCCCAAAAGTGACCCCAAAGTTCAAAAGGTCACCAATGTTAAGTCAATGACGGCCTTCTCATCAACTTTACTGAGGCCTTTTCAGCCATGCAAGTCCCGATTTACTTGAAACCACTTTTGCCTGAAAGCTGGCCACCCACCGAACGAGTGAGTCCAATTTTGTCCTTCTAGGACCACAGGAAGTGCCCCAAAAGTGACCCCAAAGTTCAAAAGGTCACCAATGTTAAGTCAATGACGGCCTTCTCATCAACTTTACTGAGGCCTTTTCAGCCATGCAAGTCCCGATTGACTTGCAACCACTTTTGCCTGAAAGCTGGCGTCCCACCGAACATGTGAGTTCAAAGTTGTCATCCTAGGACCACAGGAAGTGCCCCAAAAGTGACCCCAAAGTTCAAAAGTTGGCCAGTGTATGAGGAACAAATTTACTGAGGCCTTTTCAGCCATGCAAGTCCCGATTGACTTGCAACCACTTTTGCCTGATAGCTGGCGTCCCACCGAACGTGTGAGTTCAATTTTGTCCTTCTCGGACCACAGGAACTGCCCCAAAAGTGACCCCAAAGTTCAAAAGGTCACCAATGTTAAGTCAATGACGGCCTTTTCATACACTTTACTGAGGCCTTTTCAGCCATGCAAGTCCCGATTGACTTGCAACCACTCTTGCCTGAAAGCTGGCCACCCACCGAACGAGTGAGTCCAATTTTGTCCTTCTAGGACCACAGGAAGTGCCCCAAAAGTGACCCCAAAGTTCAAAAGGTCACCAATGTTAAGTCAATGACGGCCTTCTCATCAACTTTACTGAGGCCTTTTCAGCCATGCAAGTCCCGATTGACTTGCAACCACTCTTGCCTGAAAGCTGGCCACCCACCGAACGAGTGAGTCCAATTTTGTCCTTCTAGGACCACAGGAAGTGCCCCAAAAGTGACCCCAAAGTTCAAAAGGTCACCAATGTTAAGTCAATGACGGCCTTCTCATCAACTTTACTGAGGCCTTTTCAGCCATGCAAGTCCCGATTGACTTGCAACCACTTTTGCCTGAAAGCTGGCGTCCCACCGAACATGTGAGTTCAAAGTTGTCATCCTAGGACCACAGGAAGTGCCCCAAAAGTGACCCCAAAGTTCAAAAGTTGGCCAATGTATGAGGAACAAATTTACTGAGGCCTTTTCAGCCATGCAAGTCCCGATTGACTTGCAACCACTTTTGCCTGATAGCTGGCGTCCCACCGAACGTGTGAGTTCAATTTTGTCCTTCTCGGACCACAGGAAGTGCCCCAAAAGTGACCCCAAAGTTCAAAAGGTCACCAATGTTAAGTCAATGACGGCCTTCTCATCAACTTTACTGAGGCCTTTTCAGCCATGCAAGTCCCGATTGACTTGCAACCACTCTTGCCTGAAAGCTGGCCACCCACCGAACGAGTGAGTCCAATTTTGTCCTTCTAGGACCACAGGAAGTGCCCCAAAAGTGACCCCAAAGTTCAAAAGGTCACCAATGTTAAGTCAATGACGGCCTTCTCATCAACTTTACTGAGGCCTTTTCAGCCATGCAAGTCCCGATTGACTTGCAACCACTTTTGCCTGAAAGCTGGCGTCCCACCGAACATGTGAGTTCAAAGTTGTCATCCTAGGACCACAGGAAGTGCCCCAAAAGTGACCCCAAAGTTCAAAAGTTGGCCAATGTATGAGGAACAAATTTACTGAGGCCTTTTCAGCCATGCAAGTCCCGATTGACTTGCAACCACTCTTGCCTGAAAGCTGGCCACCCACCGAACGAGTGAGTCCAATTTTGTCCTTCTAGGACCACAGGAAGTGCCCCAAAAGTGACCCCAAAGTTCAAAAGGTCACCAATGTTAAGTCAATGACGGCCTTCTCATGAACTTTACTGAGGCCTTTTCAGCCATGCAAGTCCCGATTGACTTGCAACCATTTTTGCCTGATAGCTGGCGTCCCACCGAACGTGTGAGTTCAATTTTGTCCTTCTCGGACCACAGGATGTTCCCCAAAAGTGACCCCAAAGTTCAAAAGGTCACCAATGTTAAGTCAATGACGGCCTTCTCATCAACTTTACTGAGGCCTTTTCAGCCATGCAAGTCCCGATTGACTTGCAACCACTTTTGCCTGAAAGCTGGCGTCCCACCGACCATGTGAGTTCAATTTTGTCATTCTAGGACCACAGGAAGTGCCCCAAAAGTGACCCCAAAGTTCAAAAGGTGGCCAATGTATGAGGAACAAATTTACTGAGGCCTTTTCAGACATGCAAGTCCCGATTGACTTGCAACCACTTTTGCCTGATAGCTGGCGTCCCACCGAACGTGTGAGTTCAATTTTGTCCTTCTCGGACCACAGGAAGTTCCCCAAAAGTGACCCCAAAGTTCAAACGGTCACCAATGTTAAGTCAATGACGGCCTTCTCATCAACTTTACTGAGGCCTTTTCAGCCATGCAAGTCCCGATTGACTTGCAACCACTTTTGCCTGAAAGCTGGTGTCCCACCGAACATGTGAGTTCAAAGTTGTCATCCTAGGACCACAGGAAGTGCCCCAAAAGTGACCCCAAAGTTCAAAAGGTCACCAATGTTAAGTCAATGACGGCCTTCTCATCAACTTTACTGAGGCCTTTTCAGCCATGCAAGTCCCGATTTACTTGAAACCACTTTTGCCTGAAAGCTGGCCACCCACCGAACGAGTGAGTCCAATTTTGTCCTTCTAGGACCACAGGAAGTGCCCCAAAAGTGACCCCAAAGTTCAAAAGGTCACCAATGTTAAGTCAATGACGGCCTTCTCATCAACTTTACTGAGGCCTTTTCAGCCATGCAAGTCCCGATTGACTTGCAACCACTTTTGCCTGAAAGCTGGCGTCCCACCGAACATGTGAGTTCAAAGTTGTCATCCTAGGACCACAGGAAGTGCCCCAAAAGTGACCCCAAAGTTCAAAAGTTGGCCAGTGTATGAGGAACAAATTTACTGAGGCCTTTTCAGCCATGCAAGTCCCGATTGACTTGCAACCACTTTTGCCTGATAGCTGGCGTCCCACCGAACGTGTGAGTTCAATTTTGTCCTTCTCGGACCACAGAAACTGCCCCAAAAGTGACCCCAAAGTTCAAAAGGTCACCAATGTTAAGTCAATGACGGCCTTTTCATACACTTTACTGAGGCCTTTTCAGCCATGCAAGTCCCGATTGACTTGCAACCACTCTTGCCTGAAAGCTGGCCACCCACCGAACGAGTGAGTCCAATTTTGTCCTTCTAGGACCACAGGAAGTGCCCCAAAAGTGACCCCAAAGTTCAAAAGGTCACCAATGTTAAGTCAATGACGGCCTTCTCATCAACTTTACTGAGGCCTTTTCAGCCATGCAAGTCCCGATTGACTTGCAACCACTCTTGCCTGAAAGCTGGCCACCCACCGAACGAGTGAGTCCAATTTTGTCCTTCTAGGACCACAGGAAGTGCCCCAAAAGTGACCCCAAAGTTCAAAAGGTCACCAATGTTAAGTCAATGACGGCCTTCTCATCAACTTTACTGAGGCCTTTTCAGCCATGCAAGTCCCGATTGACTTGCAACCACTCTTGCCTGAAAGCTGGCCACCCACCGAACGAGTGAGTCCAATTTTGTCCTTCTAGGACCACAGGAATTGCCCCAAAAGTGACCCCAAAGTTCAAAAGGTCACCAATGTTAAGTCAATGACGGCCTTCTCATCAACTTTACTGAGGCCTTTTCAGCCATGCAAGTCCCGATTGACTTGCAACCACTTTTGCCTGAAAGCTGGCGTCCCACCGAACATGTGAGTTCAAAGTTGTCATCCTAGGACCACAGGAAGTGCCCCAAAAGTGACCCCAAAGTTCAAAAGTTGGCCAATGTATGAGGAACAAATTTACTGAGGCCTTTTCAGCCATGCAAGTCCCGATTGACTTGCAACCACTTTTGCCTGATAGCTGGCGTCCCACCGAACGTGTGAGTTCAATTTTGTCCTTCTCGGACCACAGGAAGTGCCCCAAAAGTGACCCCAAAGTTCAAAAGGTCACCAATGTTAAGTCAATGACGGCCTTCTCATCAACTTTACTGAGGCCTTTTCAGCCATGCAAGTCCCGATTGACTTGCAACCACTCTTGCCTGAAAGCTGGCCACCCACCGAACGAGTGAGTCCAATTTTGTCCTTCTAGGACCACAGGAAGTGCCCCAAAAGTGACCCCAAAGTTCAAAAGGTCACCAATGTTAAGTCAATGACGGCCTTCTCATGAACTTTACTGAGGCCTTTTCAGCCATGCAAGTCCCGATTGACTTGCAACCATTTTTGCCTGATAGCTGGCGTCCCACCGAACGTGTGAGTTCAATTTTGTCCTTCTCGGACCACAGGATGTTCCCCAAAAGTGACCCCAAAGTTCAAAAGGTCACCAATGTTAAGTCAATGACGGCCTTCTCATCAACTTTACTGAGGCCTTTTCAGCCATGCAAGTCCCGATTGACTTGCAACCACTTTTGCCTGAAAGCTGGCGTCCCACCGACCATGTGAGTTCAATTTTGTCATTCTAGGACCACAGGAAGTGCCCCAAAAGTGACCCCAAAGTTCAAAAGGTGGCCAATGTATGAGGAACAAATTTACTGAGGCCTTTTCAGACATGCAAGTCCCGATTGACTTGCAACCACTTTTGCCTGATAGCTGGCGTCCCACCGAACGTGTGAGTTCAATTTTGTCCTTCTCGGACCACAGGAAGTTCCCCAAAAGTGACCCCAAAGTTCAAACGGTCACCAATGTTAAGTCAATGACGGCCTTCTCATCAACTTTACTGAGGCCTTTTCAGCCATGCAAGTCCCGATTGACTTGCAACCACTTTTGCCTGAAAGCTGGTGTCCCACCGAACATGTGAGTTCAAAGTTGTCATCCTAGGACCACAGGAAGTGCCCCAAAAGTGACCCCAAAGTTCAAAAGGTCACCAATGTTAAGTCAATGACGGCCTTCTCATCAACTTTACTGAGGCCTTTTCAGCCATGCAAGTCCCGATTTACTTGAAACCACTTTTGCCTGAAAGCTGGCCACCCACCGAACGAGTGAGTCCAATTTTGTCCTTCTAGGACCACAGGAAGTGCCCCAAAAGTGACCCCAAAGTTCAAAAGGTCACCAATGTTAAGTCAATGACGGCCTTCTCATCAACTTTACTGAGGCCTTTTCAGCCATGCAAGTCCCGATTGACTTGCAACCACTTTTGCCTGAAAGCTGGCGTCCCACCGAACATGTGAGTTCAAAGTTGTCATCCTAGGACCACAGGAAGTGCCCCAAAAGTGACCCCAAAGTTCAAAAGTTGGCCAGTGTATGAGGAACAAATTTACTGAGGCCTTTTCAGCCATGCAAGTCCCGATTGACTTGCAACCACTTTTGCCTGATAGCTGGCGTCCCACCGAACGTGTGAGTTCAATTTTGTCCTTCTCGGACCACAGGAACTGCCCCAAAAGTGACCCCAAAGTTCAAAAGGTCACCAATGTTAAGTCAATGACGGCCTTTTCATACACTTTACTGAGGCCTTTTCAGCCATGCAAGTCCCGATTGACTTGCAACCACTCTTGCCTGAAAGCTGGCCACCCACCGAACGAGTGAGTCCAATTTTGTCCTTCTAGGACCACAGGAAGTGCCCCAAAAGTGACCCCAAAGTTCAAAAGGTCACCAATGTTAAGTCAATGACGGCCTTCTCATCAACTTTACTGAGGCCTTTTCAGCCATGCAAGTCCCGATTGACTTGCAACCACTCTTGCCTGAAAGCTGGCCACCCACCGAACGAGTGAGTCCAATTTTGTCCTTCTAGGACCACAGGAAGTGCCCCAAAAGTGACCCCAAAGTTCAAAAGGTCACCAATGTTAAGTCAATGACGGCCTTCTCATCAACTTTACTGAGGCCTTTTCAGCCATGCAAGTCCCGATTGACTTGCAACCACTTTTGCCTGAAAGCTGGCGTCCCACCGAACATGTGAGTTCAAAGTTGTCATCCTAGGACAACAGGAAGTGCCCCAAAAGTGACCCCAAAGTTCAAAAGTTGGCCAGTGTATGAGGAACAAATTTACTGAGGCCTTTTCAGCCATGCAAGTCCCGATTGACTTGCAACCACTTTTGCCTGATAGCTGGCGTCCCACCGAACATGTGAGTTCAAAGTTGTCATCCTAGGACCACAGGAAGTGCCCCAAAAGTGACCCCAAAGTTCAAAAGTTGGCCAGTGTATGAGGAACAAATTTACTGAGGCCTTTTCAGCCATGCAAGTCCCGATTGACTTGCAACCACTTTTGCCTGATAGCTGGCGTCCCACCGAACGTGTGAGTTCAATTTTGTCCTTCTCGGACCACAGGAACTGCCCCAAAAGTGACCCCAAAGTTCAAAAGGTCACCAATGTTAAGTCAATGACGGCCTTTTCATACACTTTACTGAGGCCTTTTCAGCCATGCAAGTCCCGATTGACTTGCAACCACTTTTGCCTGATAGCTGGCGTCCCACCGAACGTGTGAGTTCAATTTTGTCCTTCTCGGACCACAGGAAGTGACCCAAAAGTGACCCCAAAGTTCAAAAGGTCACCAATGTTAAGTCAATGACGGCCTTCTCATAAACTTTACTGAGGCCTTTTCAGCCATGCAAGTCCCGATTGACTTGCAACCACTCTTGCCTGAAAGCTGGCCACCCACCGAACGAGTGAGTCCAATTTTGTCCTTCTAGGACCACAGGAAGTGCCCCAAAAGTGACCCCAAAGTTCAAAAGGTCACCAATGTTAAGTCAATGACGGCCTTCTCATCAACTTTACTGAGGCCTTTTCAGCCATGCAAGTCCCGATTGACTTGCAACCACTTTTGCCTGAAAGCTGGCGTCCCACCGAACATGTGAGTTCAAAGTTGTCATCCTAGGACCACAGGAAGTGCCCCAAAAGTGACCCCAAATTTCAAAAGTTGGCCAATGTATGAGGAACAAATTTACTGAGGCCTTTTCAGCCATGCAAGTCCCGATTGACTTGCAACCACTTTTGCCTGATAGCTGGCGTCCCACCGAACGTGTGAGTTCAATTTTGTCCTTCTCGGACCACAGGAAGTGCCCCAAAAGTGACCCCAAAGTTCAAAAGGTCACCAATGTTAAGTCAATGACGGCCTTCTCATCAACTTTACTGAGGCCTTTTCAGCCATGCAAGTCCCGATTGACTTGCAACCACTCTTGCCTGAAAGCTGGCCACCCACCGAACGAGTGAGTCCAATTTTGTCCTTCTAGGACCACAGGAAGTGCCCCAAAAGTGACCCCAAAGTTCAAAAGGTCACCAATGTTAAGTCAATGACGGCCTTCTCATGAACTTTACTGAGGCCTTTTCAGCCATGCAAGTCCCGATTGACTTGCAACCATTTTTGCCTGATAGCTGGCGTCCCACCGAACGTGTGAGTTCAATTTTGTCCTTCTCGGACCACAGGATGTTCCCCAAAAGTGACCCCAAAGTTCAAAAGGTCACCAATGTTAAGTCAATGACGGCCTTCTCATCAACTTTACTGAGGCCTTTTCAGCCATGCAAGTCCCGATTGACTTGCAACCACTTTTGCCTGAAAGCTGGCGTCCCACCGACCATGTGAGTTCAATTTTGTCATTCTAGGACCACAGGAAGTGCCCCAAAAGTGACCCCAAAGTTCAAAAGGTCACCAATGTTAAGTCAATGACGGCCTTCTCATCAACTTTACTGAGGCCTTTTCAGCCATGCAAGTCCCGATTGACTTGCAACCACTTTTGCCTGATAGCTGGCGTCCCACCGAACATGTGAGTTCAATGTTGTCATTCTAAGACCACAGGAAGTGCCCCAAAAGTGACCTCAAACTTCAAAAGGTCACCAATGTTAAGTCAATGACGGCCTTCTCATCAACTTTACTGAGGCCTTTTCAGCCATGCAAGTCCCGATTGACTTGCAACCACTTTTGCCTGAAAGCTGGCGTCCCACCGACCATGTGAGTTCAATTTTGTCATTCTAGGACCACAGGAAGTGCCCCAAAAGTGACCCCAAAGTTCAAAAGGTGGCCAATGTATGAGGAACAAATTTACTGAGGCCTTTTCAGACATGCAAGTCCCGATTGACTTGCAACCACTTTTGCCTGATAGCTGGCGTCCCACCGAACGTGTGAGTTCAATTTTGTCCTTCTCGGACCACAGGAAGTTCCCCAAAAGTGACCCCAAAGTTCAAAAGGTCACCAATGTTAAGTCAATGACGGCCTTCTCATCAACTTTACTGAGGCCTTTTCAGCCATGCAAGTCCCGATTGACTTGCAACCACTTTTGCCTGAAAGCTGGCGTCCCACCGAACATGTGAGTTCAATGTTGTCATTCTAAGACCACAGGAAGTGCCCCAAAAGTGACCTCAAACTTCAAAAGGTCACCAATGTTAAGTCAATGACGGCCTTCTCATCAACTTTACTGAGGCCTTTTCAGCCATGCAAGTCCCGATTGACTTGCAACCACTTTTGCCTGAAAGCTGGCGTCCCACCGACCATGTGAGTTCAATTTTGTCATTCTAGGACCACAGGAAGTGCCCCAAAAGTGACCCCAAAGTTCAAAAGGTGGCCAATGTATGAGGAACAAATTTACTGAGGCCTTTTCAGCCATGCAAGTCCCGATTGACTTGCAACCACTTTTGCCTGATAGCTGGCGTCCCACCGAACGTGTGAGTTCAATTTTGTCCTTCTCGGACCACAGGAAGTGCCCCAAAAGTGACCCCAAAGTTCAAAAGGTCACCAATGTTAAGTCAATGACGGCCTTTTCATACACTTTACTGAGGCCTTTTCAGCCATGCAAGTCCCGATTGACTTGCAACCACTCTTGCCTGAAAGCTGGCCACCCACCGAACGAGTGAGTCCAATTTTGTCCTTCTAGGACCACAGGAAGTGCCCCAAAAGTGACCCCAAAGTTCAAAAGGTCACCAATGTTAAGTCAATGACGGCCTTCTCATCAACTTTACTGAGGCCTTTTCAGCCATGCAAGTCCCGATTTACTTGAAACCACTTTTGCCTGAAAGCTGGCCACCCACCGAACGAGTGAGTCCAATTTTGTCCTTCTAGGACCACAGGAAGTGCCCCAAAAGTGACCCCAAAGTTCAAAAGGTCACCAATGTTAAGTCAATGACGGCCTTCTCATCAACTTTACTGAGGCCTTTTCAGCCATGCAAGTCCCGATTGACTTGCAACCACTTTTGCCTGAAAGCTGGCGTCCCACCGAACATGTGAGTTCAATGTTGTCATTCTAAGACCACAGGAAGTGCCCCAAAAGTGACCTCAAACTTCAAAAGGTCACCAATGTTAAGTCAATGACGGCCTTCTCATCAACTTTACTGAGGCCTTTTCAGACATGCAAGTCCCGATTGACTTGCAACCACTTTTGCCTGATAGCTGGCGTCCCACCGAACGTGTGAGTTCAATTTTGTCCTTCTCGGACCACAGGAAGTTCCCCAAAAGTGACCCCAAAGTTCAAAAGGTCACCAATGTTAAGTCAATGACGGCCTTCTCATCAACTTTACTGAGGCCTTTTCAGCCATGCAAGTCCCGATTGACTTGCAACCACTTTTGCCTGAAAGCTGGTGTCCCACCGAACATGTGAGTTCAAAGTTGTCATCCTAGGACCACAGGAAGTGCCCCAAAAGTGACCCCAAAGTTCAAAAGGTCACCAATGTTAAGTCAATGACGGCCTTCTCATCAACTTTACTGAGGCCTTTTCAGCCATGCAAGTCCCGATTTACTTGAAACCACTTTTGCCTGAAAGCTGGCCACCCACCGAACGAGTGAGTCCAATTTTGTCCTTCTAGGACCACAGGAAGTGCCCCAAAAGTGACCCCAAAGTTCAAAAGGTCACCAATGTTAAGTCAATGACGGCCTTCTCATCAACTTTACTGAGGCCTTTTCAGCCATGCAAGTCCCGATTGACTTGCAACCACTTTTGCCTGAAAGCTGGCGTCCCACCGAACATGTGAGTTCAATGTTGTCATTCTAAGACCACAGGAAGTGCCCCAAAAGTGACCTCAAACTTCAAAAGGTCACCAATGTTAAGTCAATGACGGCCTTCTCATCAACTTTACTGAGGCCTTTTCAGACATGCAAGTCCCGATTGACTTGCAACCACTTTTGCCTGATAGCTGGCGTCCCACCGAACGTGTGAGTTCAATTTTGTCCTTCTCGGACCACAGGAAGTTCCCCAAAAGTGACCCCAAAGTTCAAAAGGTCACCAATGTTAAGTCAATGACGGCCTTCTCATCAACTTTACTGAGGCCTTTTCAGCCATGCAAGTCCCGATTGACTTGCAACCACTTTTGCCTGAAAGCTGGTGTCCCACCGAACATGTGAGTTCAAAGTTGTCATCCTAGGATCACAGGAAGTGCCCCAAAAGTGACCCCAAAGTTCAAAAGGTCACCAATGTTAAGTCAATGACGGCCTTCTCATCAACTTTACTGAGGCCTTTTCAGCCATGCAATGTCCCACTTTAATTGCAGTTTGGATGGAGAAACAGTGTTTTATCTGCCAAAATGCTGTTTATAGGTGGAATCACTGTTTTATGTGGCAAAATGCTGTTTGGAGAGAGAAACACTATTTTATGTGGCAAAATGCTGTTTTGTGGTGGAATCACTGTTTTATGTGGCAAAACGCTGTTTTGGGCTAGAAACAGCGTTTTTTGCCGTTAAAGGCTGTTTGGATGGAGAAACAGTGTTTTATCTGCCAAAATGCTGTTTATAGGTGGATTCACTGTTTTATGTGGCAAAATGCTGTTTCTGGCTGCAAACAGCGTTTTTTGCCTCTAAAGGTTGTTTAGAGGTCAGAATCACTGTTTTATGTGGCAAAACACTGTTTTAGGCTGGAAACAGCGTTTTTTGCCGTTAAAGGCTGTTTGGATGGAGAAACAGTGTTTTATCTGCCAAAATGCTGTTTATAGGTGGATTCACTATTTTATGTGGCAAAATGCTGTTTCTGGCTGGAAACAGCGTTTTTTGCCTCTAAAGGTTGTTTAGAGGTCAGAATCACTGTTTTATGTGGGAAAACACTGTTTTAGGCTGGAAACAGCGTTTTTTGCCGTTAAAGGCTGTTTGGATGGAGAAACAGTGTTTTATCTGCCAAAATGCTGTTTATAGGTGGAATCACTGTTTTATGTGGCAAAATGCTGTTTGGAGAGAAAAACACTATTTTATGTGGCAAAATGCTGTTTTGTGGTGGAATCACTGTTTTATGTGGCAAAACGCTGTTTTGGGCTAGAAACAGCGTTTTTTGCCGTTAAAGGCTGTTTGGATGGAGAAACAGTGTTTTATCTGCCAAAATGCTGTTTATAGGTGGAATCACTGTTTTATGTGGCAAAATGCTGTTTCTGGCTGGAAACAGCGTTTTTTGTCTTTAAAGGCTGTTTGGATGGAGAAACAGTGTTTTATCTGCCAAAATGCTGTTTATAGGTGGAATCACTGTTTTATGTGGCAAAATGCTGTTTGGAGAGAGAAACACTATTTTATGTGGCAAAATGCTGTTTTGTGGTGGAATCACTGTTTTATGTGGCAAAACGCTGTTTTGGGCTAGAAACAGCGTTTTTTGCCGTTAAAGGCTGTATGGATGGAGAAACAGTGTTTTATCTGCCAAAATGCTGTTTATAGGTGGATTCACTGTTTCATGTGGCAAAATGCTGTTTCTGGCTGCAAACAGCGTTTTTTGCCTCTAAAGGTTGTTTAGAGGTCAGAATCACTGTTTTATGTGGCAAAACACTGTTTTAGGCTGGAAACAGCGTTTTTTGCCGTTAAAGGCTGTTTGGATGGAGAAACAGTGTTTTATCTGCCAAAATGCTGTTTATAGGTGGAATCACTGTTTTATGTGGCAAAATGCTGTTTGGAGAGAGAAACAATGTTTTATGTGGCAAAATGCTGTTTTGTGGTGGAATCACTGTTTTATGTGGCAAAACGCTGTTTTGGGCTAGAAACAGCGTTTTTTGCCGTTAAAGGCTGTTTGGATGGAGAAACAGTGTTTTATCTGCCAAAATGCTGTTTATAGGTGGATTCACTGTTTTATGTGGCAAAATGCTGTTTCTGGCTGCAAACAGCGTTTTTTGTCTTTAAAGGCTGTTTGGATGGAGAAACAGTGTTTTATCTGCCAAAATGCTGTTTATAGGTGGAATCACTGTTTTATGTGGCAAAATGCTGTTTGGAGAGAGAAACACTATTTTATGTGGCAAAATGCTGTTTTGTGGTGGAATCACTGTTTTATGTGGCAAAACGCTGTTTTGGGCTAGAAACAGCGTTTTTTGCCGTTAAAGGCTGTTTGGATGGAGAAACAGTGTTTTATCTGCCAAAATGCTGTTTATAGATGGATTCACTGTTTTATGTGGCAAAATGCTGTTTCTGGCTGCAAACAGCGTTTTTTGCCTCTAAAGGTTGTTTAGAGGTCAGAATCACTGTTTTATGTGGCAAAACACTGTTTTAGGCTGGAAACAGCGTTTTTTGCCGTTAAAGGCTGTTTGGATGGAGAAACAGTGTTTTATCTGCCAAAATGCTGTTTATAGGTGGATTCACTATTTTATGTGGCAAAATGCTGTTTCTGGCTGGAAACAGCGTTTTTTGCCTCTAAAGGTTGTTTAGAGGTCAGAATCACTGTTTTATGTGGGAAAACACTGTTTTAGGCTGGAAACAGCGTTTTTTGCCGTTAAAGGCTGTTTGGATGGAGAAACAGTGTTTTATCTGCCAAAATGCTGTTTATAGGTGGAATCACTGTTTTATGTGGCAAAATGCTGTTTGGAGAGAAAAACACTATTTTATGTGGCAAAATGCTGTTTTGTGGTGGAATCACTGTTTTATGTGGCAAAACGCTGTTTTGGGCTAGAAACAGCGTTTTTTGCCGTTAAAGGCTGTTTGGATGGAGAAACAGTGTTTTATCTGCCAAAATGCTGTTTATAGGTGGAATCACTGTTTTATGTGGCAAAATGCTGTTTCTGGCTGGAAACAGCGTTTTTTGTCTTTAAAGGCTGTTTGGATGGAGAAACAGTGTTTTATCTGCCAAAATGCTGTTTATAGGTGGAATCACTGTTTTATGTGGCAAAATGCTGTTTGGAGAGAGAAACACTATTTTATGTGGCAAAATGCTGTTTTGTGGTGGAATCACTGTTTTATGTGGCAAAACGCTGTTTTGGGCTAGAAACAGCGTTTTTTGCCGTTAAAGGCTGTATGGATGGAGAAACAGTGTTTTATCTGCCAAAATGCTGTTTATAGGTGGATTCACTGTTTCATGTGGCAAAATGCTGTTTCTGGCTGCAAACAGCGTTTTTTGCCTCTAAAGGTTGTTTAGAGGTCAGAATCACTGTTTTATGTGGCAAAACACTGTTTTAGGCTGGAAACAGCGTTTTTTGCCGTTAAAGGCTGTTTGGATGGAGAAACAGTGTTTTATCTGCCAAAATGCTGTTTATAGGTGGAATCACTGTTTTATGTGGCAAAATGCTGTTTGGAGAGAGAAACAATGTTTTATGTGGCAAAATGCTGTTTTGTGGTGGAATCACTGTTTTATGTGGCAAAACGCTGTTTTGGGCTAGAAACAGCGTTTTTTGCCGTTAAAGGCTGTTTGGATGGAGAAACAGTGTTTTATCTGCCAAAATGCTGTTTATAGGTGGATTCACTGTTTTATGTGGCAAAATGCTGTTTCTGGCTGCAAACAGCGTTTTTTGCCTCTAAAGGTTGTTTAGAGGTCAGAATCACTGTTTTATGTGGCAAAACACTGTTTTAGGTTGGAAACAGCGTTTTTTGCCGTTAAAGGCTGTTTGGATGTAGAAACAGTGTTTTATCTGCCAAAATGCTGTTTATAGGTGGAATCACTGTTTTATGTGGCAAAATGCTGTTTGGAGAGAGATACACTGTTTTATGTGGCAAAATGCTGTTTTGTGGTGGAATCACTGTTTTATGTGGCAAAACGCTGTTTTGGGCTAGAAACAGCGTTTTTTGCCGTTAAAGGCTGTTTGGATGGAGAAACAGTGTTTTATCTGCCAAAATGCTGTTTATAGGTGGATTCACTGTTTCATGTGGCAAAATGCTGTTTCTGGCTGCAAACAGCGTTTTTTGCCTCTAAAGGTTGTTTAGAGGTCAGAATCACTGTTTTATGTGGCAAAACACTGTTTTAGGCTGGAAACAGCGTTTTTTGCCGTTAAAGGCTGTTTGGATGGAGAAACAGTGTTTTATCTGCCAAAATGCTGTTTATAGGTGGATTCACTGTTTTATGTGGCAAAATGCTGTTTCTGGCTGGAAACAGCGTTTTTTGCCTCTAAAGGTTGTTTAGAGGTCAGAATCACTGTTTTATGTGGGAAAACACTGTTTTAGGCTGGAAACAGCGTTTTTTGCCGTTAAAGGCTGTTTGGATGGAGAAACAGTGTTTTATCTGCCAAAATGCTGTTTATAGGTGGATTCACTGTTTTATGTGGCAAAATGCTGTTTCTGGCTGCAAACAGCGTTTTTTGCCTCTAAAGGTTGTTTAGAGGTCAGAATCACTGTTTTATGTGGCAAAACACTGTTTTAGGCTGGAAACAGCGTTTTTTGCCGTTAAAGGCTGTTTGGATGGAGAAACAGTGTTTTATCTGCCAAAATGCTGTTTATAGGTGGATTCACTGTTTTATGTGGCAAAATGCTGTTTCTAGCTGGAAACAGCGTTTTTTGCCTTTAAAGGTTGTTTAGAGGTCAGAATCACTGTTTTATGTGGGAAAACACTGTTTTAGGCTGGAAACAGCATTTTTTGCCGTTAAAGGCTGTTTGGATGGAGAAACAGTGTTTTATCTGCCAAAATGCTGTTTATAGGTGGAATCACTGTTTTATGTGGCAAAATGCTGTTTGGAGAGAGAAACACTATTTTATGTGGCAAAATGCTGTTTTGTGGTGGAATCACTGTTTTATGTGGCAAAACGCTGTTTTGGGCTAGAAACAGCGTTTTTTGCCGTTAAAGGCTGTTTGGATGGAGAAACAGTGTTTTATCTGCCAAAATGCTGTTTATAGGTGGATTCACTGTTTTATGTGGCAAAATGCTGTTTCTGGCTGCAAACAGCGTTTTTTGACTCTAAAGGTTGTTTAGAGGTCAGAATCACTGTTTTATGTGGCAAAACACTGTTTTAGGCTGGAAACAGCGTTTTTTGCCGTTAAAGGCTGTTTGGATGGAGAAACAGTGTTTTATCTGCCAAAATGCTGTTTATAGGTGGATTCACTGTTTTATGTGGCAAAATGCTGTTTCTGGCTGGAAACAGCGTTTTTTGCCTCTAAAGGTTGTTTAGAGGTCAGAATCACTGTTTTATGTGGGAAAACACTGTTTTAGGCTGGAAACAGCGTTTTTTGCCGTTAAAGGCTGTTTGGATGGAGAAACAGTGTTTTATCTGCCAAAATGCTGTTTATAGGTGGAATCACTGTTTTATGTGGCAAAATGCTGTTTGGAGAGAGAAACACTATTTTATGTGGCAAAATGCTGTTTTGTGGTGGAATCACTGTTTTATGTGGCAAAACGCTGTTTTGGGCTAGAAACAGCGTTTTTTGCCGTTAAAGGCTGTTTGGATGGAGAAACAGTGTTTTATCTGCCAAAATGCTGTTTGGAGAGAGAAACACTATTTTATGTGGCAAAATGCTGTTTCTGGCTGGAAACAGCGTTTTTTGTCTTTAAAGGCTGTTTGGATGGAGAAACAGTGTTTTATCTGCCAAAATGCTGTTTATAGGTGGAATCACTGTTTTATGTGGCAAAACGCTGTTTTGGGCTAGAAACAGCGTTTTTTGCCGTTAAAGGCTGTTTGGATGGAGAAACAGTGTTTTATCTGCCAAAATGCTGTTTATAGGTGGAATCACTGTTTTATGTGGCAAAATGCTGTTTCTGGCTGGAAACAGCGTTTTTTGTCTTTAAAGGCTGTTTGGATGGAGAAACAGTGTTTTATCTGCCAAAATGCTGTTTATAGGTGGAATCACTGTTTTATGTGGCAAAACGCTGTTTTGGGCTAGAAACAGCGTTTTTTGCCGTTAAAGGCTGTTTGGATGGAGAAACAGTGTTTTATCTGCCAAAATGCTGTTTATAGGTGGATTCACTGTTTCATGTGGCAAAATGCTGTTTCTGGCTGCAAACAGCGTTTTTTGCCTCCAAAGGTTGTTTAGAGGTCAGAATCACTGTTTTATGTGGCAAAACACTGTTTTAGGCTGGAAACAGCGTTTTTTGCCGTTAAAGGCTGTTTGGATGGCGAAACAGTGTTTTATCTGCCAAAATGCTGTTTATAGGTGGATTCACTGTTTTATGTGGCAAAATGCTGTTTCTGGCTGGAAACAGCGTTTTTTGCCTCTAAAGGTTGTTTAGAGGTCAGAATCACTGTTTTATGTGGGAAAACACTGTTTTAGGCTGGAAACAGCGTTTTTTGCCGTTAAAGGCTGTTTGGATGGAGAAACAGTGTTTTATCTGCCAAAATGCTGTTTATAGGTGGAATCACTGTTTTATGTGGCAAAATGCTGTTTGGAGAGAGAAACACTGTTTTATGTGGCAAAAAGCTGTTTTGTGGTGGAATCACTGTTTTATGTGGCAAAACGCTGTTTTGGGCTAGAAACAGCGTTTTTTGCCGTTAAAGGCTGTTTGGATGGAGAAACAGTGTTTTATCTGCCAAAATGCTGTTTATAGGTGGATTCACTGTTTTATGTGGCAAAATGCTGTTTCTGGCTGCAAACAGCGTTTTTTGCCTCTAAAGGTTGTTTAGAGGTCAGAATCACTGTTTTATGTGGCAAAACACTGTTTTAGGTTGGAAACAGCGTTTTTTGCCGTTAAAGGCTGTTTGGATGTAGAAACAGTGTTTTATCTGCCAAAATGCTGTTTATAGGTGGAATCACTGTTTTATGTGGCAAAATGCTGTTTGGAGAGAGATACACTGTTTTATGTGGCAAAATGCTGTTTTGTGGTGGAATCACTGTTTTATGTGGCAAAACGCTGTTTTGGGCTAGAAACAGCGTTTTTTGCCGTTAAAGGCTGTTTGGATGGAGAAACAGTGTTTTATCTGCCAAAATGCTGTTTATAGGTGGATTCACTGTTTCATGTGGCAAAATGCTGTTTCTGGCTGCAAACAGCGTTTTTTGCCTCTAAAGGTTGTTTAGAGGTCAGAATCACTGTTTTATGTGGCAAAACACTGTTTTAGGCTGGAAACAGCGTTTTTTGCCGTTAAAGGCTGTTTGGATGGAGAAACAGTGTTTTATCTGCCAAAATGCTGTTTATAGGTGGATTCACTGTTTTATGTGGCAAAATGCTGTTTCTGGCTGGAAACAGCGTTTTTTGCCTCTAAAGGTTGTTTAGAGGTCAGAATCACTGTTTTATGTGGGAAAACACTGTTTTAGGCTGGAAACAGCGTTTTTTGCCGTTAAAGGCTGTTTGGATGGAGAAACAGTGTTTTATCTGCCAAAATGCTGTTTATAGGTGGAATCACTGTTTTATGTGGCAAAATGCTGTTTGGAGAGAGAAACACTGTTTTATGTGGCAAAATGCTGTTTTGTGGTGGAATCACTGTTTTATGTGGCAAAACGCTGTTTTGGGCTAGAAACAGCGTTTTTTGCCGTTAAAGGCTGTTTGGATGGAGAAACAGTGTTTTATCTGCCAAAATGCTGTTTATAGGTGGATTCACTGTTTTATGTGGCAAAATGCTGTTTCTGGCTGCAAACAGCGTTTTTTGCCTCTAAAGGTTGTTTAGAGGTCAGAATCACTGTTTTATGTGGCAAAACACTGTTTTAGGTTGGAAACAGCGTTTTTTGCCGTTAAAGGCTGTTTGGATGTAGAAACAGTGTTTTATCTGCCAAAATGCTGTTTATAGGTGGAATCACTGTTTTATGTGGCAAAATGCTGTTTGGAGAGAGATACACTGTTTTATGTGGCAAAATGCTGTTTTGTGGTGGAATCACTGTTTTATGTGGCAAAACGCTGTTTTGGGCTAGAAACAGCGTTTTTTGCCGTTAAAGGCTGTTTGGATGGAGAAACAGTGTTTTATCTGCCAAAATGCTGTTTATAGGTGGATTCACTGTTTCATGTGGCAAAATGCTGTTTCTGGCTGCAAACAGCGTTTTTTAGCCTCTAAAGGTTGTTTAGAGGTCAGAATCACTGTTTTATGTGGCAAAACACTGTTTTAGGCTGGAAACAGCGTTTTTTGCCGTTAAAGGCTGTTTGGATGGAGAAACAGTGTTTTATCTGCCAAAATGCTGTTTATAGGTGGAATCACTGTTTTATGTGGCAAAATGCTGTTTGGAGAGAGAAACACTGTTTTATGTGGCAAAATGCTGTTTTGTGGTGGAATCACTGTTTTATGTGGCAAAACGCTGTTTTGGGCTAGAAACAGCGTTTTTTGCCGTTAAAGGCTGTTTGGATGGAGAAACAGTGTTTTATCTGCCAAAATGCTGTTTATAGGTGGATTCACTGTTTTATGTGGCAAAATGCTGTTTCTGGCTGCAAACAGCGTTTTTTGTCTTTAAAGGCTGTTTGGATGGAGAAACAGTGTTTTATCTGCCAAAATGCTGTTTATAGGTGGAATCACTGTTTTATGTGGCAAAATGCTGTTTCTGGCTGGAAACAGCGTTTTTTGTCTTTAAAGGCTGTTTGGATGGAGAAACAGTGTTTTATCTGCCAAAATGCTGTTTATAGGTGGAATCACTGTTTTATGTGTCAAAATGCTGTTTGGAGAGAGAAACACTATTTTATGTGGCAAAATGCTGTTTTGTGGTGGAATCACTGTTTTATGTGGCAAAACGCTGTTTTGGGCTAGAAACAGCGTTTTTTGCCGTTAAAGGCTGTTTGGATGGAGAAACAGTGTTTTATCTGCCAAAATGCTGTTTATAGGTGGATTCACTGTTTTATGTGGCAAAATGCTGTTTCTGGCTGCAAACAGCGTTTTTTGCCTCTAAAGGTTGTTTAGAGGTCAGAATCACTGTTTTATGTGGCAAAACACTGTTTTAGGCTGGAAACAGCGTTTTTTTGCCGTTAAAGGCTGTTTGGATGGAGAAACAGTGTTTTATCTGCCAAAATGCTGTTTATAGGTGGATTCACTGTTTTATGTGGCAAAATGCTGTTTCTAGCTGGAAACAGCGTTTTTTGCCTCTAAAGGTTGTTTAGAGGTCAGAATCACTGTTTTATGTGGGAAAACACTGTTTTAGGCTGGAAACAGCATTTTTTGCCGTTAAAGGCTGTTTGGATGGAGAAACAGTGTTTTATCTGCCAAAATGCTGTTTATAGGTGGAATCACTGTTTTATGTGGCAAAATGCTGTTTGGAGAGAGAAACACTGTTTTATGTGGCAAAATGCTGTTTTGTGGTGGAATCACTGTTTTATGTGGCAAAACGCTGTTTTGGGCTAGAAACAGCGTTTTTTGCCGTTAAAGGCTGTTTGGATGGAGAAACAGTGTTTTATCTGCCAAAATGCTGTTTATAGGTGGATTCACTGTTTTATGTGGCAAAATGCTGTTTCTGGCTGCAAACAGCGTTTTTTGTCTTTAAAGGCTGTTTGGATGGAGAAACAGTGTTTTATCTGCCAAAATGCTGTTTATAGGTGGAATCACTGTTTTATGTGGCAAAATGCTGTTTCTGGCTGGAAACAGCGTTTTTTGTCTTTAAAGGCTGTTTGGATGGAGAAACAGTGTTTTATCTGCCAAAATGCTGTTTATAGGTGGAATCACTGTTTTATGTGGCAAAATGCTGTTTGGAGAGAGAAACACTATTTTATGTGGCAAAATGCTGTTTTGTGGTGGAATCACTGTTTTATGTGGCAAAACGCTGTTTTGGGCTAGAAACAGCGTTTTTTGCCGTTAAAGGCTGTTTGGATGGAGAAACAGTGTTTTATCTGCCAAAATGCTGTTTATAGGTGGATTCACTGTTTTATGTGGCAAAATGCTGTTTCTGGCTGCAAACAGCGTTTTTTGCCTCTAAAGGTTGTTTAGAGGTCAGAATCACTGTTTTATTTGGCAAAACACTGTTTTAGGCTGGAAACAGCGTTTTTTGCCGTTAAAGGCTGTTTGGATGGAGAAACAGTGTTTTATCTGCCAAAATGCTGTTTATAGGTGGATTCACTGTTTTATGTGGCAAAATGCTGTTTCTAGCTGGAAACAGCGTTTTTTGCCTCTAAAGGTTGTTTAGAGGTCAGAATCACTGTTTTATGTGGGAAAACACTGTTTTAGGCTGGAAACAGCATTTTTTGCCGTTAAAGGCTGTTTGGATGGAGAAACAGTGTTTTATCTGCCAAAATGCTGTTTATAGGTGGAATCACTGTTTTATGTGGCAAAATGCTGTTTGGAGAGAGAAACACTATTTTATGTGGCAAAATGCTGTTTTGTTGTGGAATCACTGTTTTATGTGGCAAAACGCTGTTTTGGGCTGGAAACAGCGTTTTTTGCCGTTAAAGGCTGTTTGGATGGAGAAACAGTATTTTATCTGCCAAAATGCTGTTTATAGGTGGATTCACTGTTTTATGTGGCAAAATGCTGTTTCTGGCTGGAAACAGCGTTTTTTGCCTCTAAAAGTTGTTTGGAGGTCAGAATCACTGTTTTATGTGGCAAAAAGCTGTTTTAGGCTGGAAACAGCGTTTTTTGCCGTTAAAGGCTGTTTGGATGGAGAAACAGTGTTTTATCTGCCAAAATGCTTTTTATAGGTGGATTCACTGTTTTATGTGGCAAAATGCTGTTTCTGGCTGGAAACAGCGTTTTTTGCCTCTAAAGGTTGTTTAGAGGTCAGAATCACTGTTTTATGTGGCAAAACACTGTTTTAGGCTGGAAACAGCGTTTTTTGCCGTTAAAGGCTGTTTGGATGGAGAAACAGTGTTTTGTCTGCCAAAATGCTGTTTATAGGTGGAATCACTGTTTTATGTGGCAAAATGCTGTTTTGTGGTGGAATCACTGTTTTATGTGGCAAAATGCTGTTTTGTGGTGGAATCACTGTTTTATGTGGCAAAACGCTGTTTCTGGCTGGAAACAGCGTTTTTTGCCTCTAAAAGTTGTTTGGAGGCAGAATCACTGTTTTATGTGGCAAAACGCTGTTTGGAAAGAGAAACACTATTTTATGTGGTAAAATGCTGTTTTGTGGTGGAATCACTGTTTTATGTGGCAAAACGCTGTTTTGTCCTTCTAGGACAACAGGAAGTGCCCCAAAAGTGACCCCAAAGTTCAAAAGGTCACCAATGTTAAGTCAATGACGGCCTTCTCATCAACTTTACTGAGGCCTTTTCAGCCATGCAAGTCCCGATTGACTTGCAACCACTTTTGCCTGAAAGCTGGCGTCCCACCGAACATGTGAGTTCAAAGTTGTCATCCTAGGACCACAGGAAGTGCCCCAAAAGTGACCCCAAAGTTCAAAAGTTGGCCAATGTATGAGGAACAAATTTACTGAGGCCTTTTCAGCCATGCAAGTCCCGATTGACTTGCAACCACTTTTGCCTGATAGCTGGCGTCCCACCGAACGTGTGAGTTCAATTTTGTCCTTCTCGGACCACAGGAAGTGCCCCAAAAGTGACCCCAAAGTTCAAAAGGTCACCAATGTTAAGTCAATGACGGCCTTTTCATACACTTTACTGAGGCCTTTTCAGCCATGCAAGTCCCGATTGACTTGCAACCACTCTTGCCTGAAAGCTGGCCACCCACCGAACGAGTGAGTCCAATTTTGTCCTTCTAGGACCACAGGAAGTGCCCCAAAAGTGACCCCAAAGTTCAAAAGGTCACCAATGTTAAGTCAATGACGGCCTTCTCATCAACTTTACTGAGGCCTTTTCAGCCATGCAAGTCCCGATTTACTTGAAACCACTTTTGCCTGAAAGCTGGCCACCCACCGAACGAGTGAGTCCAATTTTGTCCTTCTAGGACCACAGGAAGTGCCCCAAAAGTGACCCCAAAGTTCAAAAGGTCACCAATGTTAAGTCAATGACGGCCTTCTCATCAACTTTACTGAGGCCTTTTCAGCCATGCAAGTCCCGATTGACTTGCAACCACTTTTGCCTGAAAGCTGGCGTCCCACCGAACATGTGAGTTCAAAGTTGTCATCCTAGGACCACAGGAAGTGCCCCAAAAGTGACCCCAAAGTTCAAAAGTTGGCCAATGTATGAGGAACAAATTTACTGAGGCCTTTTCAGCCATGCAAGTCCCGATTGACTTGCAACCACTTTTGCCTGATAGCTGGCGTCCCACCGAACGTGTGAGTTCAATTTTGTCCTTCTCGGACCACAGAAAGTGCCCCAAAAGTGACCCCAAAGTTCAAAAGGTCACCAATGTTAAGTCAGTGACGGCCTTTTCATACACTTTACTGAGGCCTTTTCAGCCATGCAAGTCCCGATTGACTTGCAACCACTCTTTCCTGAAAGCTGGCCACCCACCGAACGAGTGAGTCCAATTTTGTCCTTCTAGGACCACAGGAAGTGCCCCAAAAGTGACCCCAAAGTTCAAAAGGTCACCAATGTTAAGTCAATGACGGCCTTCTCATCAACTTTACTGAGGCCTTTTCAGCCATGCAAGTCCCGATTTACTTGAAACCACTTTTGCCTGAAAGCTGGCCACCCACCGAACGAGTGAGTCCAATTTTGTCCTTCTAGGACCACAGGAAGTGCCCCAAAAGTGACCCCAAAGTTCAAAAGGTCACCAATGTTAAGTCAATGACGGCCTTCTCATCAACTTTACTGAGGCCTTTTCAGCCATGCAAGTCCAGATTGACTTGCAACCACTTTTGCCTGAAAGCTGGCGTCCCACCGAACATGTGAGTTCAAAGTTGTCATCCTAGGACCACAGGAAGTGCCCCAAAAGTGACCCCAAAGTTCAAAAGTTGGCCAATGTATGAGGAACAAATTTACTGAGGCCTTTTCAGCCATGCAAGTCCCGATTGACTTGCAACCACTTTTGCCTGATAGCTGGCGTCCCACCGAACGTGTGAGTTCAATTTTGTCCTTCTCGGACCACAGGAAGTGCCCCAAAAGTGACCCCAAAGTTCAAAAGGTCACCAATGTTAAGTCAATGACGGCCTTTTCATACACTTTACTGAGGCCTTTTCAGCCATGCAAGTCCCGATTGACTTGCAACCACTTTTGCCTGAAAGCTGGCCACCCACCGAAGGAGTGAGTCCAATTTTGTCCTTCTAGGACCACAGGAAGTGCCCCAAAAGTGACCCCAAAGTTCAAAAGGTCACCAATGTTAAGTCAATGACGGCCTTCTCATCAACTTTACTGAGGCCTTTTCAGCCATGCAAGTCCCGATTTACTTGAAACCACTTTTGCCTGAAAGCTGGCCACCCACCGAACGAGTGAGTCCAATTTTGTCCTTCTAGGACCACAGGAAGTGCCCCAAAAGTGACCCCAAAGTTCAAAAGGTCACCAATGTTAAGTCAATGACGGCCTTCTCATCAACTTTACTGAGGCCTTTTCAGCCATGCAAGTCCCGATTGACTTGCAACCACTTTTGCCTGAAAGCTGGCGTCCCACCGAACATGTGAGTTCAATGTTGTCATTCTAAGACCACAGGAAGTGCCCCAAAAGTGACCTCAAACTTCAAAAGGTCACCAATGTTAAGTCAATGACGGCCTTCTCATCAACTTTACTGAGGCCTTTTCAGCCATGCAAGTCCCGATTGACTTGCAACCACTTTTGCCTGAAAGCTGGCGTCCCACCGACCATGTGAGTTCAATTTTGTCATTCTAGGACCACAGGAAGTGCCCCAAAAGTGACCCCAAAGTTCAAGAGCTGGCCAATGTATGAGGAACAAATTTACTGAGGCCTTTTCAGACATGCAAGTCCCGATTGACTTGCAACCACTTTTGCCTGAAAGCTGGCGTCCCACCGAACGTGTGAGTTCAATTTTGTCCTTCTCGGACCACAGGAAGTGCCCCAAAAGTGACCCCAAAGTTCAAAAGGTCACCAATGTTAAGTCAATGACGGCCTTTTCATACACTTTACTGAGGCCTTTTCAGCCATGCAAGTCCCGATTGACTTGCAACCACTTTTGCCTGAAAGCTGGCCACCCACCGAAGGAGTGAGTCCAATTTTGTCCTTCTAGGACCACAGGAAGTGCCCCAAAAGTGACCCCAAAGTTCAAAAGGTCACCAATGTTAAGTCAATGACGGCCTTCTCATCAACTTTACTGAGGCCTTTTCAGCCATGCAAGTCCCGATTGACTTGCAACCACTCTTGCCTGAAAGCTGGCCACCCACCGAACGAGTGAGTCCAATTTTGTCCTTCTAGGACCACAGGAAGTGCCCCAAAAGTGACCCCAAAGTTCAAAAGGTCACCAATGTTAAGTCAATGACGGCCTTCTCATCAACTTTACTGAGGCCTTTTCAGCCATGCAAGTCCCGATTGACTTGCAACCACTTTTGCCTGAAAGCTGGCGTCCCACCGAACATGTGAGTTCAATGTTGTCATTCTAAGACCACAGGAAGTGCCCCAAAAGTGACCTCAAACTTCAAAAGGTCACCAATGTTAAATCAATGACGGCCTTCTCATCAGCTTTACTGAGGCCTTTTCAGCCATGCAAGTCCCGATTGACTTGCAACCACTTTTGCCTGAAAGCTGGCGTCCCACCGACCATGTGAGTTCAATTTTGTCATTCTAGGACCACAAGAAGTGCCCCAAAAGTGACCCCAAAGTTCAAAAGGTGGCCAATGTATGAGGAACAAATTTACTGAGGCCTTTTCAGACATGCAAGTCCCGATTGACTTGCAACCACTTTTGCCTGATAGCTGGCGTCCCACCGAACGTGTGAGTTCAATTTTGTCCTTCTCGGACCACAGGAAGTTCCCCAAAAGTGACCCCAAAGTTCAAAAGGTCACCAATGTTAAGTCAATGACGGCCTTCTCATCAACTTTACTGAGGCCTTTTCAGCCATGCAAGTCCCGATTGACTTGCAACCACTTTTGCCTGAAAGCTGGTGTCCCACCGAACATGTGAGTTCAAAGTTGTCATCCTAGGACCACAGGAAGTGCCCCAAAAGTGACCCCAAAGTTCAAAAGGTCACCAATGTTAAGTCAATGACGGCCTTCTCATCAACTTTACTGAGGCCTTTTCAGCCATGCAAGTCCCGATTGACTTGCAACCACTTTTGCCTGAAAGCTGGCGTCCCACCGAACATGTGAGTTCAATGTTGTCATTCTAAGACCACAGGAAGTGCCCCAAAAGTGACCTCAAACTTCAAAAGGTCACCAATGTTAAGTCAATGACGGCCTTCTCATCAACTTTACTGAGGCCTTTTCAGCCATGCAAGTCCCGATTGACTTGCAACCACTTTTGCCTGAAAGCTGGCGTCCCACCGACAATGTGAGTTCAATTTTGTCATTCTAGGACCACAGGAAGTGCCCCAAAAGTGACCCCAAAGTTCAAAAGGTGGCCAATGTATGAGGAACAAATTTACTGAGGCCTTTTCAGACATGCAAGTCCCGATTGACTTGCAACCACTTTTGCCTGATAGCTGGCGTCCCACCGAACGTGTGAGTTCAATTTTGTCCTTCTCGGACCACAGGAAGTTCCCCAAAAGTGACCCCAAAGTTCAAAAGGTCACCAATGTTAAGTCAATGACGGCCTTCTCATCAACTTTACTGAGGCCTTTTCAGCCATGCAAGTCCCGATTGACTTGCAACCACTTTTGCCTGAAAGCTGGTGTCCCACCGAACATGTGAGTTCAAAGTTGTCATCCTAGGACCACAGGAAGTGCCCCAAAAGTGACCCCAAAGTTCAAAAGGTCACCAATGTTAAGTCAATGACGGCCTTCTCATCAACTTTACTGAGGCCTTTTCAGCCATGCAAGTCCCGATTTACTTGAAACCACTTTTGCCTGAAAGCTGGCCACCCACCGAACGAGTGAGTCCAATTTTGTCCTTCTAGGACCACAGGAAGTGCCCCAAAAGTGACCCCAAAGTTCAAAAGGTCACCAATGTTAAGTCAATGACGGCCTTCTCATCAACTTTACTGAGGCCTTTTCAGCCATGCAAGTCCCGATTGACTTGCAACCACTTTTGCCTGAAAGCTGGTGTCCCACCGAACATGTGAGTTCAAAGTTGTCATCCTAGGACCACAGGAAGTGCCCCAAAAGTGACCCCAAAGTTCAAAAGGTCACCAATGTTAAGTCAATGACGGCCTTCTCATCAACTTTACTGAGGCCTTTTCAGCCATGCAAGTCCCGATTTACTTGAAACCACTTTTGCCTGAAAGCTGGCCACCCACCGAACGAGTGAGTCCAATTTTGTCCTTCTAGGACCACAGGAAGTGCCCCAAAAGTGACCCCAAAGTTCAAAAGGTCACCAATGTTAAGTCAATGACGGCCTTCTCATCAACTTTACTGAGGCCTTTTCAGCCATGCAAGTCCCGATTGACTTGCAACCACTTTTGCCTGAAAGCTGGCGTCCCACCGAACATGTGAGTTCAAAGTTGTCATCCTAGGACCACAGGAAGTGCCCCAAAAGTGACCCCAAAGTTCAAAAGGTCACCAATGTTAAGTCAATGACGGCCTTCTCATCAACTTTACTGAGGCCTTTTCAGCCATGCAATGTCCCACTTTAATTGCAGTTTGGATGGAGAAAGAGTGTTTTATCTGCCAAAATGCTTTTTATAGGTGGAATCACTGTTTTATGTGGCAAAATGCTGTTTCTGGCTGGAAACAGTGTTTTTTGCCTTTAAAGGCTGTTTGGATGGAGAAACAGTGTTTTATCTGCCAAAATGCTGTTTATAGGTGGAATCACTGTTTTATGTGGCAAAATGCTGTTTCTGGCTGGAATCGGCGTTTTATGTGGCAAAATGCTGTTTATGGGTGGAAACACTAGTTTATGTGGCAAAATGCTGTTTCGGGCTGGAAACAGCGTTTTTTGCCTTTAAAGGCTGTTTCGAGGGAGAATCACTGTTTTATGTGGCAAAATGCTGTTTATAGGTGGAATCACTGTTTTATGTGGCAAAATGCTGTTTCGGGCTGGAAACGGCGTTTTATGTGGCAAAATGCTGTTTCGGGCTGGAAACAGCGTTTTTTGCCTTTAAAGGCTGTTTCGAGGGAGAATCACTGTTTTATGTGGCAAAATGCTGTTTATGGATGGAAACACTGGTTTATGTGGCAAAATGCTGTTTCGGGCTGGAAACAGCGTTTTTTGCCTTTAAAGGCTGTTTCGAGGGAGAATCACTGTTTTATGTGGCAAAATGCTGTTTATAGGTGGAATCACTGTTTTATGTGGCAAAATGCTGTTTCTGGCTGGAATCGGCGTTTTATGTGGCAAAATGCTTTTTATGGGTGGAAACACTAGTTTATGTGGCAAAATGCTGTTTTGGGCTGGAAACAGCGTTTTTTGCCTTTAAAGGCTGTTTGGATGGAGAAACAGTGTTTTATCTGCCAAAATGCTGTTTATAGGTGGAATCACTGTTTTATGTGGCAAAATGCTGTTTCTGGCTGGAAAAGGCGTTTTATGTGGCAAAATGCTGTTTCGGGCTGGAAACAGCGTTTTTTGCCTTTAAAGGCTGTTTCGAGGGAGAATCACTGTTTTATGTGGCAAAATGCTGTTTCGGGCTGGAAACGGCGTTTTATGTGGCAAAATGCTGTTTATAGGTGGAATCACTGTTTTATGTGGCAAAATGCTGTTTATGGGTGGAAACACTAGTTTATGTGGCAAAATGCTGTTTTGGGCTGGAAACAGCGTTTTTTGCCTTTAAAGGCTGTTTGGATGGAGAAACAGTGTTTTATCTGCCAAAATGCTGTTTATAGGTGGAATCACTGTTTTATGTGGCAAAATGCTGTTTCTGGCTGGAAAAGGCGTTTTATGTGGCAAAATGCTGTTTCGGGCTGGAAACAGCGTTTTTTGCCTTTAAAGGCTGTTTCGAGGGAGAATCACTGTTTTATGTGGCAAAATGCTGTTTCGGTCTGGAAACAGCGTTTTTTGCCTTTAAAGGCTGTTTCGAGGGAGAATCACTGTTTTATGTGGCAAAATGCTGTTTATAGGTGGAATCACTGTTTTATGTGGCAAAATGCTGTTTCGGGCTGGAAACGGCGTTTTATGTGGCAAAATGCTGTTTCGGGCTGGAAACAGCGTTTTTTGCCTTTAAAGGCTGTTTCGAGGGAGAATCACTGTTTTATGTGGCAAAATGCTGTTTATGGATGGAAACACTGGTTTATGTGGCAAAATGCTGTTTCGGGCTGGAAACAGCGTTTTTTGCCTTTAAAGGCTGTTTCGAGGGAGAATCACTGTTTTATGTGGCAAAATGCTGTTTATAGGTGGAATCACTGTTTTATGTGGCAAAATGCTGTTTCTGGCTGGAATCGGCGTTTTATGTGGCAAAATGCTTTTTATGGGTGGAAACACTAGTTTATGTGGCAAAATGCTGTTTCGGTCTGGAAACAGCGTTTTTTGCCTTTAAAGGCTGTTTCGAGGGAGAATCACTGTTTTATGTGGCAAAATGCTGTTTATAGGTGGAATCACTGTTTTATGTGGCAAAATGCTGTTTCGGGCTGGAAACAGCGTTTTTTGCCTTTAAAGGCTGTTTGGATGGAGAAACAGTGTTTTATCTGCCAAAATGCTGTTTATAGGTGGAATCACTGTTTTATGTGGCAAAATGCTGTTTCTGGCTGGAAAAGGCGTTTTATGTGGCAAAATGCTGTTTCTGGCTGGAAACAGCGTTTTTTGCCTTTAAAGGCTGTTTCGAGGGAGAATCACTGTTTTATGTGGCAAAATGCTGTTTCGGGCTGGAAACAGCGTTTTTTGCCTTTAAAGGCTGTTTCGAGGGAGAATCACTGTTTTATGTGGCAAAATGCTGTTTCGGGCTGGAAACGGCGTTTTATGTGGCAAAATGCTGTTTATAGGTGGAATCACTGTTTTATGTGGCAAAATGCTGTTTCGGGCTGGAAACAGCGTTTTTTGCCTCTAAAGGTTGTTTAGAGGTCAGAATCACTGTTTTATGTGGGAAAACACTGTTTTAGGCTGGAAACAGCATTTTTTGCCGTTAAAGGCTGTTTGGATGGAGAAACAGTGTTTTATCTGCCAAAATGCTGTTTATAGGTGGAATCACTGTTTTATGTGGCAAAATGCTGTTTGGAGAGAGAAACACTGTTTTATGTGGCAAAATGCTGTTTTGTGGTGGAATCACTGTTTTATGTGGCAAAACGCTGTTTTGGGCTAGAAACAGCGTTTTTTGCCGTTAAAGGCTGTTTGGATGGAGAAACAGTGTTTTATCTGCCAAAATGCTGTTTATAGGTGGATTCACTGTTTTATGTGGCAAAATGCTGTTTCTGGCTGCAAACAGCGTTTTTTGTCTTTAAAGGCTGTTTGGATGGAGAAACAGTGTTTTATCTGCCAAAATGCTGTTTATAGGTGGAATCACTGTTTTATGTGGCAAAATGCTGTTTCTGGCTGGAAACAGCGTTTTTTGTCTTTAAAGGCTGTTTGGATGGAGAAACAGTGTTTTATCTGCCAAAATGCTGTTTATAGGTGGAATCACTGTTTTATGTGGCAAAATGCTGTTTGGAGAGAGAAACACTATTTTATGTGGCAAAATGCTGTTTTGTGGTGGAATCACTGTTTTATGTGGCAAAACGCTGTTTTGGGCTAGAAACAGCGTTTTTTTGCCGTTAAAGGCTGTTTGGATGGAGAAACAGTGTTTTATCTGCCAAAATGCTGTTTATAGGTGGATTCACTGTTTTATGTGGCAAAATGCTGTTTCTGGCTGCAAACAGCGTTTTTTGCCTCTAAAGGTTGTTTAGAGGTCAGAATCACTGTTTTATTTGGCAAAACACTGTTTTAGGCTGGAAACAGCGTTTTTTGCCGTTAAAGGCTGTTTGGATGGAGAAACAGTGTTTTATCTGCCAAAATGCTGTTTATAGGTGGATTCACTGTTTTATGTGGCAAAATGCTGTTTCTAGCTGGAAACAGCGTTTTTTGCCTCTAAAGGTTGTTTAGAGGTCAGAATCACTGTTTTATGTGGGAAAACACTGTTTTAGGCTGGAAACAGCATTTTTTGCCGTTAAAGGCTGTTTGGATGGAGAAACAGTGTTTTATCTGCCAAAATGCTGTTTATAGGTGGAATCACTGTTTTATGTGGCAAAATGCTGTTTGGAGAGAGAAACACTATTTTATGTGGCAAAATGCTGTTTTGTGGTGGAATCACTGTTTTATGTGGCAAAACGCTGTTTTGGGCTAGAAACAGCGTTTTTTGCCGTTAAAGGCTGTTTGGATGGAGAAACAGTGTTTTATCTGCCAAAATGCTGTTTATAGGTGGATTCACTGTTTTATGTGGCAAAATGCTGTTTCTGGCTGCAAACAGCGTTTTTTGTCTTTAAAGGCTGTTTGGATGGAGAAACAGTGTTTTATCTGCCAAAATGCTGTTTATAGGTGGAATCACTGTTTTATGTGGCAAAATGCTGTTTCTGGCTGGAAACAGCGTTTTTTGCCGTTAAAGGCTGTTTGGATGGAGAAACAGTGTTTTATCTGCCAAAATGCTGTTTATAGGTGGAATCACTGTTTTATGTGGCAAAATGCTGTTTGGAGAGAGAAACACTGTTTTATGTGGCAAAATGCTGTTTTGTGGTGGAATCACTGTTTTATGTGGCAAAACGCTGTTTTGGGCTAGAAACAGCGTTTTTTGCCGTTAAAGGCTGTTTGGATGGAGAAACAGTGTTTTATCTGCCAAAATGCTGTTTATAGGTGGATTCACTGTTTTATGTGGCAAAATGCTGTTTCTGGCTGCAAACAGCGTTTTTTGTCTTTAAAGGCTGTTTGGATGGAGAAACAGTGTTTTATCTGCCAAAATGCTGTTTATAGGTGGAATCACTGTTTTATGTGGCAAAATGCTGTTTCTGGCTGGAAACAGCGTTTTTTGTCTTTAAAGGCTGTTTGGATGGAGAAACAGTGTTTTATCTGCCAAAATGCTGTTTATAGGTGGAATCACTGTTTTATGTGGCAAAATGCTGTTTGGAGAGAGAAACACTATTTTATGTGGCAAAATGCTGTTTTGTGGTGGAATCACTGTTTTATGTGGCAAAACGCTGTTTTGGGCTAGAAACAGCGTTTTTTGCCGTTAAAGGCTGTTTGGATGGAGAAACAGTGTTTTATCTGCCAAAATGCTGTTTATAGGTGGATTCACTGTTTTATGTGGCAAAATGCTGTTTCTGGCTGCAAACAGCGTTTTTTGCCTCTAAAGGTTGTTTAGAGGTCAGAATCACTGTTTTATGTGGCAAAACACTGTTTTAGGCTGGAAACAGCGTTTTTTGCCGTTAAAGGCTGTTTGGATGGAGAAACAGTGTTTTATCTGCCAAAATGCTGTTTATAGGTGGATTCACTGTTTTATGTGGCAAAATGCTGTTTCTAGCTGGAAACAGCGTTTTTTGCCTCTAAAGGTTGTTTAGAGGTCAGAATCACTGTTTTATGTGGGAAAACACTGTTTTAGGCTGGAAACAGCATTTTTTGCCGTTAAAGGCTGTTTGGATGGAGAAACAGTGTTTTATCTGCCAAAATGCTGTTTATAGGTGGAATCACTGTTTTATGTGGCAAAATGCTGTTTGGAGAGAGAAACACTATTTTATGTGGCAAAATGCTGTTTTGTGGTGGAATCACTGTTTTATGTGGCAAAACGCTGTTTTGGGCTAGAAACAGCGTTTTTTGCCGTTAAAGGCTGTTTGGATGGAGAAACAGTGTTTTATCTGCCAAAATGCTGTTTATAGGTGGATTCACTGTTTTATGTGGCAAAATGCTGTTTCTGGCTGCAAACAGCGTTTTTTGCCTCTAAAGGTTGTTTAGAGGTCAGAATCACTGTTTTATGTGGCAAAACACTGTTTTAGGCTGGAAACAGCGTTTTTTGCCGTTAAAGGCTGTTTGGATGGAGAAACAGTGTTTTATCTGCCAAAATGCTGTTTATAGGTGGAATCACTGTTTTATGTGGCAAAATGCTGTTTGGAGAGAGAAACACTGTTTTATGTGGCAAAATGCTGTTTTGTGGTGGAATCACTATTTTATGTGGCAAAACGCTGTTTTGGGCTAGAAACAGCGTTTTTTGCCGTTAAAGGCTGTTTGGATGGAGAAACAGTGTTTTATCTGCCAAAATGCTGTTTATAGGTGGATTCACTGTTTTATGTGGCAAAATGCTGTTTCTGGCTGCAAACAGCGTTTTTTGCCGCTAAAGGTTGTTTAGAGGTCAGAATCACTGTTTTATGTGGGAAAACACTGTTTTAGGCTGGAAACAGCGTTTTTTGCCGTTAAAGGCTGTTTGGATGGAGAAACAGTGTTTTATCTGCCAAAATGCTGTTTATAGGTTGAATCACTGTTTTATGTGGCAAAATGCTGTTTGGAGAGAGAAACACTGTTTTATGTGGCAAAATGCTGTTTGGAGAGAGAAACACTATTTTATGTGGCAAAATGCTGTTTTGTTGTGGAATCACTGTTTTATGTGGCAAAACGCTGTTTTGGGCTGGAAACAGCGTTTTTTGCCGTTAAAGGCTGTTTGGATGGAGAAACAGTATTTTATCTGCCAAAATGCTGTTTATAGGTGGATTCACTGTTTTATGTGGCAAAATGCTGTTTCTGGCTGGAAACAGCGTTTTTTGCCTCTAAAAGTTGTTTGGAGGTCAGAATCACTGTTTTATGTGGCAAAACGCTGTTTTAGGCTGGAAACAGCGTTTTTTGCCGTTAAAGGCTGTTTGGATGGAGAAACAGTGTTTTATCTGCCAAAATGCTTTTTATAGGTGGATTCACTGTTTTATGTGGCAAAATGCTGTTTCTGGCTGGAAACAGCGTTTTTTGCCTCTAAAGGTTGTTTAGAGGTCAGAATCACTGTTTTATGTGGCAAAACACTGTTTTAGGCTGGAAACAGCGTTTTTTGCCGTTAAAGGCTGTTTGGATGGAGAAACAGTGTTTTGTCTGCCAAAATGCTGTTTATAGGTGGAATCACTGTTTTATGTGGCAAAATGCTGTTTTGTGGTGGAATCACTGTTTTATGTGGCAAAATGCTGTTTTGTGGTGGAATCACTGTTTTATGTGGCAAAACGCTGTTTCTGGCTGGAAACAGCGTTTTTTGCCTCTAAAAGTTGTTTGGAGGCAGAATCACTGTTTTATGTGGCAAAACGCTGTTTGGAAAGAGAAACACTATTTTATGTGGTAAAATGCTGTTTTGTGGTGGAATCACTGTTTTATGTGGCAAAACGCTGTTTTGTCCTTCTAGGACAACAGGAAGTGCCCCAAAAGTGACCCCAAAGTTCAAAAGGTCACCAATGTTAAGTCAATGACGGCCTTCTCATCAACTTTACTGAGGCCTTTTCAGCCATGCAAGTCCCGATTGACTTGCAACCACTTTTGCCTGAAAGCTGGCGTCCCACCGAACATGTGAGTTCAAAGTTGTCATCCTAGGACCACAGGAAGTGCCCCAAAAGTGACCCCAAAGTTCAAAAGTTGGCCAATGTATGAGGAACAAATTTACTGAGGCCTTTTCAGCCATGCAACTCCCGATTGACTTGCAACCACTTTTGCCTGATAGCTGGCGTCCCACCGAACGTGTGAGTTCAATTTTGTCCTTCTCGGACCACAGGAAGTGCCCCAAAAGTGACCCCAAAGTTCAAAAGGTCACCAATGTTAAGTCAATGACGGCCTTCTCATAAACTTTACTGAGGCCTTTTCAGCCATGCAAGTCCCGATTGACTTGCAACCACTCTTGCCTGAAAGCTGGCCACCCACCGAACGAGTGAGTCCAATTTTGTCCTTCTAGGACCACAGGAAGTGCCCCAAAAGTGACCCCAAAGTTCAAAAGGTCACCAATGTTAAGTCAATGACGGCCTTCTCATCAACTTTACTGAGGCCTTTTCAGCCATGCAAGTCCCGATTTACTTGAAACCACTTTTGCCTGAAAGCTGGCCACCCACCGAACGAGTGAGTCCAATTTTGTCCTTCTAGGACCACAGGAAGTGCCCCAAAAGTGACCCCAAAGTTCAAAAGGTCACCAATGTTAAGTCAATGACGGCCTTCTCATCAACTTTACTGAGGCCTTTTCAGCCATGCAAGTCCCGATTGACTTGCAACCACTTTTGCCTGAAAGCTGGCGTCCCACCGAACATGTGAGTTCAAAGTTGTCATCCTAGGACCACAGGAAGTGCCCCAAAAGTGACCCCAAAGTTCAAAAGTTGGCCAATGTATGAGGAACAAATTTACTGAGGCCTTTTCAGCCATGCAAGTCCCGATTGACTTGCAACCACTTTTGCCTGATAGCTGGCGTCCCACCGAACGTGTGAGTTCAATTTTGTCCTTCTCGGACCACAGGAAGTGCCCCAAAAGTGACCCCAAAGTTCAAAAGGTCACCAATGTTAAGTCAGTGACGGCCTTTTCATACACTTTACTGAGGCCTTTTCAGCCATGCAAGTCCCGATTGACTTGCAACCACTCTTTCCTGAAAGCTGGCCACCCACCGAACGAGTGAGTCCAATTTTGTCCTTCTAGGACCACAGGAAGTGCCCCAAAAGTGACCCCAAAGTTCAAAAGGTCACCAATGTTAAGTCAATGACGGCCTTCTCATCAACTTTACTGAGGCCTTTTCAGCCATGCAAGTCCCGATTTACTTGAAACCACTTTTGCCTGAAAGCTGGCCACCCACCGAACGAGTGAGTCCAATTTTGTCCTTCTAGGACCACAGGAAGTGCCCCAAAAGTGACCCCAAAGTTCAAAAGGTCACCAATGTTAAGTCAATGACGGCCTTCTCATCAACTTTACTGAGGCCTTTTCAGCCATGCAAGTCCCGATTGACTTGCAACCACTTTTGCCTGAAAGCTGGCGTCCCACCGAACATGTGAGTTCAAAGTTGTCATCCTAGGACCACAGGAAGTGCCCCAAAAGTGACCCCAAAGTTCAAAAGTTGGCCAATGTATGAGGAACAAATTTACTGAGGCCTTTTCAGCCATGCAAGTCCCGATTGACTTGCAACCACTTTTGCCTGATAGCTGGCGTCCCACCGAACGTGTGAGTTCAATTTTGTCCTTCTCGGACCACAGGAAGTGCCCCAAAAGTGACCCCAAAGTTCAAAAGGTCACCAATGTTAAGTCAATGACGGCCTTTTCATACACTTTACTGAGGCCTTTTCAGCCATGCAAGTCCCGATTGACTTGCAACCACTTTTGCCTGAAAGCTGGCCACCCACCGAAGGAGTGAGTCCAATTTTGTCCTTCTAGGACCACAGGAAGTGCCCCAAAAGTGACCCCAAAGTTCAAAAGGTCACCAATGTTAAGTCAATGACGGCCTTCTCATCAACTTTACTGAGGCCTTTTCAGCCATGCAAGTCCCGATTTACTTGAAACCACTTTTGCCTGAAAGCTGGCCACCCACCGAACGAGTGAGTCCAATTTTGTCCTTCTAGGACCACAGGAAGTGCCCCAAAAGTGACCCCAAAGTTCAAAAGGTCACCAATGTTAAGTCAATGACGGCCTTCTCATCAACTTTACTGAGGCCTTTTCAGCCATGCAAGTCCCGATTGACTTGCAACCACTTTTGCCTGAAAGCTGGCGTCCCACCGAACATGTGAGTTCAAAGTTGTCATCCTAGGACCACAGGAAGTGCCCCAAAAGTGACCCCAAAGTTCAAAAGGTCACCAATGTTAAGTCAATGACGGCCTTCTCATCAACTTTACTGAGGCCTTTTCAGCCATGCAAGTCCCGATTGACTTGCAACCACTTTTGCCTGAAAGCTGGCGTCCCACCGAACATGTGAGTTCAAAGTTGTCATCCTAGGACCACAGGAAGTGCCCCAAAAGTGACCCCAAAGTTCAAAAGTTGGCCAATGTATGAGGAACAAATTTACTGAGGCCTTTTCAGCCATGCAAGTCCCGATTGACTTGCAACCACTTTTGCCTGATAGCTGGCGTCCCACCGAACGTGTGAGTTCAATTTTGTCCTTCTCGGACCACAGGAAGTGCCCCAAAAGTGACCCCAAAGTTCAAAAGGTCACCAATGTTAAGTCAATGACGGCCTTTTCATACACTTTACTGAGGCCTTTTCAGCCATGCAAGTCCCGATTGACTTGCAACCACTCTTGCCTGAAAGCTGGCCACCCACCGAACGAGTGAGTCCAATTTTGTCCTTCTAGGACCACAGGAAGTGCCCCAAAAGTGACCCCAAAGTTCAAAAGGTCACCAATGTTAAGTCAATGACGGCCTTCTCATCAACTTTACTGAGGCCTTTTCAGCCATGCAAGTCCCGATTTACTTGAAACCACTTTTGCCTGAAAGCTGGCCACCCACCGAACGAGTGAGTCCAATTTTGTCCTTCTAGGACCACAGGAAGTGCCCCAAAAGTGACCCCAAAGTTCAAAAGGTCACCAATGTTAAGTCAATGACGGCCTTCTCATCAACTTTACTGAGGCCTTTTCAGCCATGCAAGTCCCGATTGACTTGCAACCACTTTTGCCTGAAAGCTGGCGTCCCACCGAACATGTGAGTTCAAAGTTGTCATCCTAGGACCACAGGAAGTGCCCCAAAAGTGACCCCAAAGTTCAAAAGTTGGCCAATGTATGAGGAACAAATTTACTGAGGCCTTTTCAGCCATGCAAGTCCCGATTGACTTGCAACCACTTTTGCCTGATAGCTGGCGTCCCACCGAACGTGTGAGTTCAATTTTGTCCTTCTCGGACCACAGGAAGTGCCCCAAAAGTGACCCCAAAGTTCAAAAGGTCACCAATGTTAAGTCAGTGACGGCCTTTTCATACACTTTACTGAGGCCTTTTCAGCCATGCAAGTCCCGATTGACTTGCAACCACTCTTTCCTGAAAGCTGGCCACCCACCGAACGAGTGAGTCCAATTTTGTCCTTCTAGGACCACAGGAAGTGCCCCAAAAGTGACCCCAAAGTTCAAAAGGTCACCAATGTTAAGTCAATGACGGCCTTCTCATCAACTTTACTGAGGCCTTTTCAGCCATGCAAGTCCCGATTTACTTGAAACCACTTTTGCCTGAAAGCTGGCCACCCACCGAACGAGTGAGTCCAATTTTGTCCTTCTAGGACCACAGGAAGTGCCCCAAAAGTGACCCCAAAGTTCAAAAGGTCACCAATGTTAAGTCAATGACGGCCTTCTCATCAACTTTACTGAGGCCTTTTCAGCCATGCAAGTCCCGATTGACTTGCAACCACTTTTGCCTGAAAGCTGGCGTCCCACCGAACATGTGAGTTCAAAGTTGTCATCCTAGGACCACAGGAAGTGCCCCAAAAGTGACCCCAAAGTTCAAAAGTTGGCCAATGTATGAGGAACAAATTTACTGAGGCCTTTTCAGCCATGCAAGTCCCGATTGACTTGCAACCACTTTTGCCTGATAGCTGGCGTCCCACCGAACGTGTGAGTTCAATTTTGTCCTTCTCGGACCACAGGAAGTGCCCCAAAAGTGACCCCAAAGTTCAAAAGGTCACCAATGTTAAGTCAATGACGGCCTTTTCATACACTTTACTGAGGCCTTTTCAGCCATGCAAGTCCCGATTGACTTGCAACCACTTTTGCCTGAAAGCTGGCCACCCACCGAAGGAGTGAGTCCAATTTTGTCCTTCTAGGACCACAGGAAGTGCCCCAAAAGTGACCCCAAAGTTCAAAAGGTCACCAATGTTAAGTCAATGACGGCCTTCTCATCAACTTTACTGAGGCCTTTTCAGCCATGCAAGTCCCGATTTACTTGAAACCACTTTTGCCTGAAAGCTGGCCACCCACCGAACGAGTGAGTCCAATTTTGTCCTTCTAGGACCACAGGAAGTGCCCCAAAAGTGACCCCAAAGTTCAAAAGGTCACCAATGTTAAGTCAATGACGGCCTTCTCATCAACTTTACTGAGGCCTTTTCAGCCATGCAAGTCCCGATTGACTTGCAACCACTTTTGCCTGAAAGCTGGCGTCCCACCGAACATGTGAGTTCAAAGTTGTCATCCTAGGACCACAGGAAGTGCCCCAAAAGTGACCCCAAAGTTCAAAAGTTGGCCAATGTATGAGGAACAAATTTACTGAGGCCTTTTCAGCCATGCAAGTCCCGATTGACTTGCAACCACTTTTGCCTGATAGCTGGCGTCCCACCGAACGTGTGAGTTCAATTTTGTCCTTCTCGGACCACAGGAAGTGCCCCAAAAGTGACCCCAAAGTTCAAAAGGTCACCAATGTTAAGTCAGTGACGGCCTTTTCATACACTTTACTGAGGCCTTTTCAGCCATGCAAGTCCCGATTGACTTGCAACCACTCTTTCCTGAAAGCTGGCCACCCACCGAACGAGTGAGTCCAATTTTGTCCTTCTAGGACCACAGGAAGTGCCCCAAAAGTGACCCCAAAGTTCAAAAGGTCACCAATGTTAAGTCAATGACGGCCTTCTCATCAACTTTACTGAGGCCTTTTCAGCCATGCAAGTCCCGATTTACTTGAAACCACTTTTGCCTGAAAGCTGGCCACCCACCGAAGGAGTGAGTCCAATTTTGTCCTTCTAGGACCACAGGAAGTGCCCCAAAAGTGACCCCAAAGTTCAAAAGGTCACCAATGTTAAGTCAATGACGGCCTTCTCATCAACTTTACTGAGGCCTTTTCAGCCATGCAAGTCCCGATTGACTTGCAACCACTTTTGCCTGAAAGCTGGCGTCCCACCGAACATGTGAGTTCAAAGTTGTCATCCTAGGACCACAGGAAGTGCCCCAAAAGTGACCCCAAAGTTCAAAAGTTGGCCAATGTATGAGGAACAAATTTACTGAGGCCTTTTCAGCCATGCAAGTCCCGATTGACTTGCAACCACTTTTGCCTGATAGCTGGCGTCCCACCGAACGTGTGAGTTCAATTTTGTCCTTCTCGGACCACAGGAAGTGCCCCAAAAGTGACCCCAAAGTTCAAAAGGTCACCAATGTTAAGTCAATGACGGCCTTTTCATACACTTTACTGAGGCCTTTTCAGCCATGCAAGTCCCGATTGACTTGCAACCACTTTTGCCTGAAAGCTGGCCACCCACCGAAGGAGTGAGTCCAATTTTGTCCTTCTAGGACCACAGGAAGTGCCCCAAAAGTGACCCCAAAGTTCAAAAGGTCACCAATGTTAAGTCAATGACGGCCTTCTCATCAACTTTACTGAGGCCTTTTCAGCCATGCAAGTCCCGATTTACTTGAAACCACTTTTGCCTGAAAGCTGGCCACCCACCGAACGAGTGAGTCCAATTTTGTCCTTCTAGGACCACAGGAAGTGCCCCAAAAGTGACCCCAAAGTTCAAAAGGTCACCAATGTTAAGTCAATGACGGCCTTCTCATCAACTTTACTGAGGCCTTTTCAGCCATGCAAGTCCCGATTGACTTGCAACCACTTTTGCCTGAAAGCTGGCGTCCCACCGAACATGTGAGTTCAAAGTTGTCATCCTAGGACCACAGGAAGTGCCCCAAAAGTGACCCCAAAGTTCAAAAGTTGGCCAATGTATGAGGAACAAATTTACTGAGGCCTTTTCAGCCATGCAAGTCCCGATTGACTTGCAACCACTTTTGCCTGATAGCTGGCGTCCCACCGAACGTGTGAGTTCAATTTTGTCCTTCTCGGACCACAGGAAGTGCCCCAAAAGTGACCCCAAAGTTCAAAAGGTCACCAATGTTAAGTCAGTGACGGCCTTTTCATACACTTTACTGAGGCCTTTTCAGCCATGCAAGTCCCGATTGACTTGCAACCACTCTTTCCTGAAAGCTGGCCACCCACCGAACGAGTGAGTCCAATTTTGTCCTTCTAGGACCACAGGAAGTGCCCCAAAAGTGACCCCAAAGTTCAAAAGGTCACCAATGTTAAGTCAATGACGGCCTTCTCATCAACTTTACTGAGGCCTTTTCAGCCATGCAAGTCCCGATTTACTTGAAACCACTTTTGCCTGAAAGCTGGCCACCCACCGAACGAGTGAGTCCAATTTTGTCCTTCTAGGACCACAGGAAGTGCCCCAAAAGTGACCCCAAAGTTCAAAAGGTCACCAATGTTAAGTCAATGACGGCCTTCTCATCAACTTTACTGAGGCCTTTTCAGCCATGCAAGTCCCGATTGACTTGCAACCACTTTTGCCTGAAAGCTGGCGTCCCACCGAACATGTGAGTTCAAAGTTGTCATCCTAGGACCACAGGAAGTGCCCCAAAAGTGACCCCAAAGTTCAAAAGTTGGCCAATGTATGAGGAACAAATTTACTGAGGCCTTTTCAGCCATGCAAGTCCCGATTGACTTGCAACCACTTTTGCCTGATAGCTGGCGTCCCACCGAACGTGTGAGTTCAATTTTGTCCTTCTCGGACCACAGGAAGTGCCCCAAAAGTGACCCCAAAGTTCAAAAGGTCACCAATGTTAAGTCAATGACGGCCTTTTCATACACTTTACTGAGGCCTTTTCAGCCATGCAAGTCCCGATTGACTTGCAACCACTTTTGCCTGAAAGCTGGCCACCCACCGAAGGAGTGAGTCCAATTTTGTCCTTCTAGGACCACAGGAAGTGCCCCAAAAGTGACCCCAAAGTTCAAAAGGTCACCAATGTTAAGTCAATGACGGCCTTCTCATCAACTTTACTGAGGCCTTTTCAGCCATGCAATGTCCCACTTTAATTGCAGTTTGGATGGAGAAAC
Organism: Centroberyx gerrardi; assembly: GCF_048128805.1. NCBI lineage: Eukaryota > Metazoa > Chordata > Actinopteri > Beryciformes > Berycidae > Centroberyx > Centroberyx gerrardi. The sequence continues at coordinate 56,401 of NW_027605231.1, forward strand.
AGTGTTTTATCTGCCAAAATGCTTTTTATAGGTGGAATCACTGTTTTATGTGGCAAAATGCTGTTTCTGGCTGGAAACAGTGTTTTTTGCCTTTAAAGGCTGTTTGGATGGAGAAACAGTGTTTTATCTGCCAAAATGCTGTTTATAGGTGGAATCACTGTTTTATGTGGCAAAATGCTGTTTCTGGCTGGAATCGGCGTTTTATGTGGCAAAATGCTGTTTATGGGTGGAAACACTAGTTTATGTGGCAAAATGCTGTTTCGGGCTGGAAACAGCGTTTTTTGCCTTTAAAGGCTGTTTCGAGGGAGAATCACTGTTTTATGTGGCAAAATGCTGTTTCGGGCTGGAAACGGCGTTTTATGTGGCAAAATGCTGTTTCGGGCTGGAAACAGCGTTTTTTGCCTTTAAAGGCTGTTTCGAGGGAGAATCACTGTTTTATGTGGCAAAATGCTGTTTATGGATGGAAACACTGGTTTATGTGGCAAAATGCTGTTTCGGGCTGGAAACAGCGTTTTTTGCCTTTAAAGGCTGTTTCGAGGGAGAATCACTGTTTTATGTGGCAAAATGCTGTTTATAGGTGGAATCACTGTTTTATGTGGCAAAATGCTGTTTCTGGCTGGAATCGGCGTTTTATGTGGCAAAATGCTGTTTCGGGCTGGAAACAGCGTTTTTTGCCTTTAAAGGCTGTTTCGAGGGAGAATCACTGTTTTATGTGGCAAAATGCTGTTTCGGGCTGGAAACAGCGTTTATTGCCTTTAAAGGCTGTTTCGAGGGAGAATCACTGTTTTATGTGGCAAAATGCTGTTTCGGGCTGGAAACAGCATTTTTTGCCTTTAAAGGCTGTTTCGAGGGAGAATCACTGTTTTATGTGGCAAAATGCTGTTTATAGGTGGAATCACTGTTTTATGTGGCAAAATGCTGTTTCTGGCTGGAATCGGCGTTTTATGTGGCAAAATGCTTTTTATGGGTGGAAACACTAGTTTATGTGGCAAAATGCTGTTTCGGTCTGGAAACAGCGTTTTTTGCCTTTAAAGGCTGTTTCGAGGGAGAATCACTGTTTTATGTGGCAAAATGCTGTTTATAGGTGGAATCACTGTTTTATGTGGCAAAATGCTGTTTCGGGCTGGAAACAGCGTTTTTTGCCTTTAAAGGCTGTTTGGATGGAGAAACAGTGTTTTATCTGCCAAAATGCTGTTTATAGGTGGAATCACTGTTTTATGTGGCTAAATGCTGTTTCTGGCTGGAATCCGCGTTTTATGTGGCAAAATCCTGTTTCGGGCTGGAAACAGCGTTTTTTGCCTTTAAAGACTGTTTCGAGGGAGAATCACTGTTTTATGTGGCAAAATGCTGTTTCGGGCTGGAAACAGCGTTTTTTGCCTTTAAAGGCTGTTTCGAGGGAGAATCACTGTTTTATGTGGCAAAATGCTGTTTATGGATGGAAACACTGGTTTATGTGGCAAAATGCTGTTTCGGGCTGGAAACAGCGTTTTTTGCCTTTAAAGGCTGTTTCGAGGGAGAATCACTGTTTTATGTGGCAAAATGCTGTTTATAGGTGGAATCACTGTTTTATGTGGCAAAATGCTGTTTCTGGCTGGAATCGGCGTTTTATGTGGCAAAATGCTGTTTCGGGCTGGAAACAGCGTTTTTTGCCTTTAAAGGCTGTTTCGAGGGAGAATCACTGTTTTATGTGGCAAAATGCTGTTTCGGGCTGGAAACAGCGTTTATTGCCTTTAAAGGCTGTTTCGAGGGAGAATCACTGTTTTATGTGGCAAAATGCTGTTTCGGGCTGGAAACAGCATTTTTTGCCTTTAAAGGCTGTTTCGAGGGAGAATCACTGTTTTATGTGGCAAAATGCTGTTTATAGGTGGAATCACTGTTTTATGTGGCAAAATGCTGTTTCTGGCTGGAATCGGCGTTTTATGTGGCAAAATGCTTTTTATGGGTGGAAACACTAGTTTATGTGGCAAAATGCTGTTTCGGTCTGGAAACAGCGTTTTTTGCCTTTAAAGGCTGTTTCGAGGGAGAATCACTGTTTTATGTGGCAAAATGCTGTTTATAGGTGGAATCACTGTTTTATGTGGCAAAATGCTGTTTCGGGCTGGAAACAGCGTTTTTTGCCTTTAAAGGCTGTTTGGATGGAGAAACAGTGTTTTATCTGCCAAAATGCTGTTTATAGGTGGAATCACTGTTTTATGTGGCAAAATGCTGTTTCTGGCTGGAAAAGGCGTTTTATGTGGCAAAATGCTGTTTCTGGCTGGAAACAGCGTTTTTTGCCTTTAAAGGCTGTTTCGAGGGAGAATCACTGTTTTATGTGGCAAAATGCTGTTTCGGGCTGGAAACAGCGTTTTTTGCCTTTAAAGGCTGTTTCGAGGGAGAATCACTGTTTTATGTGGCAAAATGCTGTTTCGGGCTGGAAACAGCTTTTTTTGCCTTTAAAGGCTGTTTCGAGGGAGAATCACTGTTTTATGTGGCAAAATGCTGTTTATAGGTGGAATCACTGTTTTATGTGGCAAAATGCTGTTTCTGGCTGGAATCGGCATTTTATGTGGCAAAATCCTGTTTCGGGCTGGAAACAGCGTTTTTTGCCTTTAAAGGCTGTTTGGATGGAGAAACAGTGTTTTATCTGCCAAAATGCTGTTTATAGGTGGAATCACTGTTTTATGTGGCAAAATGCTGTTTCTGGCTGGAATCGGCGTTTTATGTGGCAAAATGCTGTTTATGGGTGGAAACACTAGTTTATGTGGCAAAATGCTGTTTCTGGCTGGAATCGGCGTTTTATGTGGCAAGATGCTGTTTATGGGTGGAAACACTAGTTTATGTGGCAAAATGCTGTTTCGGGCTGGAAACAGCGTTTTTTGCCTTTAAAGGCTGTTTGGATGGAGAAACAGTGTTTTATCTGCCAAAATGCTGTTTATAGGTGGAATCACTGTTTTATGTGGCTAAATGCTGTTTCTGGCTGGAATCCGCGTTTTATGTGGCAAAATCCTGTTTCGGGCTGGAAACAGCGTTTTTTGCCTTTAAAGACTGTTTCGAGGGAGAATCACTGTTTTATGTGGCAAAATGCTGTTTCGGGCTGGAAACAGCGTTTTTTGCCTTTAAAGGCTGTTTCGAGGGAGAATCACTGTTTTATGTGGCAAAATGCTGTTTCGGGCTGGAAACAGCTTTTTTTGCCTTTAAAGGCTGTTTCGAGGGAGAATCACTGTTTTATGTGGCAAAATGCTGTTTATAGGTGGAATCACTGTTTTATGTGGCAAAATGCTGTTTCTGGCTGGAATCGGCATTTTATGTGGCAAAATCCTGTTTCGGGCTGGAAACAGCGTTTTTTGCCTTTAAAGGCTGTTTGGATGGAGAAACAGTGTTTTATCTGCCAAAATGCTGTTTATAGGTGGAATCACTGTTTTATGTGGCAAAATGCTGTTTCTGGCTGGAATCGGCGTTTTATGTGGCAAAATGCTGTTTATGGGTGGAAACACTAGTTTATGTGGCAAAATGCTGTTTCTGGCTGGAATCGGCGTTTTATGTGGCAAAATGCTGTTTATGGGTGGAAACACTAGTTTATGTGGCAAAATGCTGTTTCGGGCTGGAAACAGCGTTTTTTGCCTTTAAAGGCTGTTTGGATGGAGAAACAGTGTTTTATCTGCCAAAATGCTGTTTATAGGTGGAATCACTGTTTTATGTGGCAAAATGCTGTTTCTGGCTGGAATCGGCGTTTTATGTGGCAAAATGCTGTTTCGGGCTGGAAACAGCGTTTTTTGCCTTTAAAGGCTGTTTCGAGGGAGAATCACTGTTTTATGTGGCAAAATGCTGTTTCTGGCTGGAATCGGCGTTTTATGTGGCAAAATGCTGTTTATGGGTGGAAACACTAGTTTATGTGGCAAAATGCTGTTTCGGGCTGGAAACAGCGTTTTTTGCCTTTAAAGGCTGTTTGGATGGAGAAACAGTGTTTTATCTGCCAAAATGCTGTTTATAGGTGGAATCACTGTTTTATGTGGCTAAATGCTGTTTCTGGCTGGAATCCGCGTTTTATGTGGCAAAATCCTGTTTCGGGCTGGAAACAGCGTTTTTTGCCTTTAAAGACTGTTTCGAGGGAGAATCACTGTTTTATGTGGCAAAATGCTGTTTCGGGCTGGAAACAGCGTTTTTTGCCTTTAAAGGCTGTTTCGAGGGAGAATCACTGTTTTATGTGGCAAAATGCTGTTTATGGATGGAAACACTGGTTTATGTGGCAAAATGCTGTTTCGGGCTGGAAACAGCGTTTTTTGCCTTTAAAGGCTGTTTCGAGGGAGAATCACTGTTTTATGTGGCAAAATGCTGTTTATAGGTGGAATCACTGTTTTATGTGGCAAAATGCTGTTTCTGGCTGGAATCGGCGTTTTATGTGGCAAAATGCTGTTTCGGGCTGGAAACAGCGTTTTTTGCCTTTAAAGGCTGTTTCGAGGGAGAATCACTGTTTTATGTGGCAAAATGCTGTTTCGGGCTGGAAACAGCGTTTATTGCCTTTAAAGGCTGTTTCGAGGGAGAATCACTGTTTTATGTGGCAAAATGCTGTTTCGGGCTGGAAACAGCATTTTTTGCCTTTAAAGGCTGTTTCGAGGGAGAATCACTGTTTTATGTGGCAAAATGCTGTTTATAGGTGGAATCACTGTTTTATGTGGCAAAATGCTGTTTCTGGCTGGAATCGGCGTTTTATGTGGCAAAATGCTTTTTATGGGTGGAAACACTAGTTTATGTGGCAAAATGCTGTTTCGGTCTGGAAACAGCGTTTTTTGCCTTTAAAGGCTGTTTCGAGGGAGAATCACTGTTTTATGTGGCAAAATGCTGTTTATAGGTGGAATCACTGTTTTATGTGGCAAAATGCTGTTTCGGGCTGGAAACAGCGTTTTTTGCCTTTAAAGGCTGTTTGGATGGAGAAACAGTGTTTTATCTGCCAAAATGCTGTTTATAGGTGGAATCACTGTTTTATGTGGCAAAATGCTGTTTCTGGCTGGAAAAGGCGTTTTATGTGGCAAAATGCTGTTTCTGGCTGGAAACAGCGTTTTTTGCCTTTAAAGGCTGTTTCGAGGGAGAATCACTGTTTTATGTGGCAAAATGCTGTTTCGGGCTGGAAACAGCGTTTTTTGCCTTTAAAGGCTGTTTCGAGGGAGAATCACTGTTTTATGTGGCAAAATGCTGTTTCGGGCTGGAAACAGCTTTTTTTGCCTTTAAAGGCTGTTTCGAGGGAGAATCACTGTTTTATGTGGCAAAATGCTGTTTATAGGTGGAATCACTGTTTTATGTGGCAAAATGCTGTTTCTGGCTGGAATCGGCATTTTATGTGGCAAAATCCTGTTTCGGGCTGGAAACAGCGTTTTTTGCCTTTAAAGGCTGTTTGGATGGAGAAACAGTGTTTTATCTGCCAAAATGCTGTTTATAGGTGGAATCACTGTTTTATGTGGCAAAATGCTGTTTCTGGCTGGAATCGGCGTTTTATGTGGCAAAATGCTGTTTATGGGTGGAAACACTAGTTTATGTGGCAAAATGCTGTTTCTGGCTGGAATCGGCGTTTTATGTGGCAAAATGCTGTTTATGGGTGGAAACACTAGTTTATGTGGCAAAATGCTGTTTCGGGCTGGAAACAGCGTTTTTTGCCTTTAAAGGCTGTTTGGATGGAGAAACAGTGTTTTATCTGCCAAAATGCTGTTTATAGGTGGAATCACTGTTTTATGTGGCTAAATGCTGTTTCTGGCTGGAATCCGCGTTTTATGTGGCAAAATCCTGTTTCGGGCTGGAAACAGCGTTTTTTGCCTTTAAAGACTGTTTCGAGGGAGAATCACTGTTTTATGTGGCAAAATGCTGTTTCGGGCTGGAAACAGCGTTTTTTGCCTTTAAAGGCTGTTTCGAGGGAGAATCACTGTTTTATGTGGCAAAATGCTGTTTATGGATGGAAACACTGGTTTATGTGGCAAAATGCTGTTTCGGGCTGGAAACAGCGTTTTTTGCCTTTAAAGGCTGTTTCGAGGGAGAATCACTGTTTTATGTGGCAAAATGCTGTTTATAGGTGGAATCACTGTTTTATGTGGCAAAATGCTGTTTCTGGCTGGAATCGGCGTTTTATGTGGCAAAATGCTGTTTCGGGCTGGAAACAGCGTTTTTTGCCTTTAAAGGCTGTTTCGAGGGAGAATCACTGTTTTATGTGGCAAAATGCTGTTTCGGGCTGGAAACAGCGTTTATTGCCTTTAAAGGCTGTTTCGAGGGAGAATCACTGTTTTATGTGGCAAAATGCTGTTTCGGGCTGGAAACAGCATTTTTTGCCTTTAAAGGCTGTTTCGAGGGAGAATCACTGTTTTATGTGGCAAAATGCTGTTTATAGGTGGAATCACTGTTTTATGTGGCAAAATGCTGTTTCTGGCTGGAATCGGTGTTTTATGTGGCAAAATGCTGTTTCTGGCTGGAATCGGCGTTTTATGTGGCAAAATGCTGTTTATGGGTGGAAACACTAGTTTATGTGGCAAAATGCTGTTTCGGGCTGGAAACAGCGTTTTTTGCCTTTTAAAGGCTGTTTGGATGGAGAAACAGTGTTTTATCTGCCAAAATGCTGTTTATAGGTGGAATCACTGTTTTATGTGGCAAAATGCTGTTTCTGGCTGGAATCGGCGTTTTATGTGGCAAAATGCTGTTTCGGGCTGGAAACAGCGTTTTTTGCCTTTAAAGGCTGTTTCGAGGGAGAATCACTGTTTTATGTGGCAAAATGCTGTTTCTGGCTGGAATCGGCGTTTTATGTGGCAAAATGCTGTTTCGGGCTGGAAACAGCGTTTTTTGCCTTTAAAGGCTGTTTCGAGGGAGAATCACTGTTTTATGTGGCAAAATGCTGTTTATAGGTGGAATCACTGTTTTATGTGGCAAAATGCTGTTTCTGGCTGGAATCGGCGTTTTATGTGGCAAAATGCTGTTTCGTGCTGGAAACAGCGTTTTTTGCCTTTAAAGGCTGTTTCGAGGGAGAATCACTGTTTTATGTGGCAAAATGCTGTTTCGGGCTGGAAACAGCATTTTTTGCCTTTAAAGGCTGTTTCGAGGGAGAATCACTGTTTTATGTGGCAAAATGCTGTTTATAGGTGGAATCACTGTTTTATGTGGCAAAATGCTGTTTCTGGCTGGAATCGGCGTTTTATGTGGCAAAATGCTGTTTCGGGCTGGAAACAGCATTTTTTGCCTTTAAAGGCTGTTTCGAGGGAGAATCACTGTTTTATGTGGCAAAATGCTGTTTCGGGCTGGAAACAGCATTTTTTTGCCTTTAAAGGCTGTTTCGAGGGAGAATCACTGTTTTATGTGGCAAAATGCTGTTTATAGGTGGAATCACTGTTTTATGTGGCAAAATGCTGTTTCTGGCTGGAATCGGTGTTTTATGTGGCAAAATGCTGTTTCTGGCTGGAATCGGCGTTTTATGTGGCAAAATGCTGTTTATGGGTGGAAACACTAGTTTATGTGGCAAAATGCTGTTTCGGGCTGGAAACAGCGTTTTTTGCCTTTAAAGGCTGTTTGGATGGAGAAACAGTGTTTTATCTGCCAAAATGCTGTTTATAGGTGGAATCACTGTTTTATGTGGCAAAATGCTGTTTCTGGCTGGAATCGGCGTTTTATGTGGCAAAATGCTGTTTCGGGCTGGAAACAGCGTTTTTTGCCTTTAAAGGCTGGTTTCGAGGGAGAATCACTGTTTTATGTGGCAAAATGCTGTTTCTGGCTGGAATCGGCGTTTTATGTGGCAAAATGCTGTTTCGGGTTGGAAACAGCGTTTTTTGCCTTTAAAGGCTGTTTCGAGGGAGAATCACTGTTTTATGTGGCAAAATGCTGTTTATAGGTGGAATCACTGTTTTATGTGGCAAAATGCTGTTTCTGGCTGGAATCGGCGTTTTATGTGGCAAAATGCTGTTTCGTGCTGGAAACAGCGTTTTTTGCCTTTAAAGGCTGTTTCGAGGGAGAATCACTGTTTTATGTGGCAAAATGCTGTTTCGGGCTGGAAACAGCATTTTTTGCCTTTAAAGGCTGTTTCGAGGGAGAATCACTGTTTTATGTGGCAAAATGCTGTTTATAGGTGGAATCACTGTTTTATGTGGCAAAATGCTGTTTCTGGCTGGAATCGGCGTTTTATGTGGCAAAATGCTGTTTCGGGCTGGAAAACAGCATTTTTTGCCTTTAAAGGCTGTTTCGAGGGAGAATCACTGTTTTATGTGGCAAAATGCTGTTTCGGGCTGGAAACAGCATTTTTTGCCTTTAAAGGCTGTTTCGAGGGAGAATCACTGTTTTATGTGGCAAAATGCTGTTTATAGGTGGAATCACTGTTTTATGTGGCAAAATGCTGTTTCTGGCTGGAATCGGTGTTTTATGTGGCAAAATGCTGTTTCTGGCTGGAATCGGCGTTTTATGTGGCAAAATGCTGTTTATGGGTGGAAACACTAGTTTATGTGGCAAAATGCTGTTTCGGGCTGGAAACAGCGTTTTTTGCCTTTAAAGGCTGTTTGGATGGAGAAACAGTGTTTTATCTGCCAAAATGCTGTTTATAGGTGGAATCACTGTTTTATGTGGCAAAATGCTGTTTCTGGCTGGAATCGGCGTTTTATGTGGCAAAATGCTGTTTCGGGCTGGAAACAGCGTTTTTTGCCTTTAAAGGCTGTTTCGAGGGAGAATCACTGTTTTATGTGGCAAAATGCTGTTTCTGGCTGGAATCGGCGTTTTATGTGGCAAAATGCTGTTTCGGGCTGGAAACAGCGTTTTTTGCCTTTAAAGGCTGTTTCGAGGGAGAATCACTGTTTTATGTGGCAAAATGCTGTTTATAGGTGGAATCACTGTTTTATGTGGCAAAATGCTGTTTCTGGCTGGAATCGGCGTTTTATGTGGCAAAATGCTGTTTCGTGCTGGAAACAGCGTTTTTTGCCTTTAAAGGCTGTTTCGAGGGAGAATCACTGTTTTATGTGGCAAAATGCTGTTTCGGGCTGGAAACAGCATTTTTTGCCTTTAAAGGCTGTTTCGAGGGAGAATCACTGTTTTATGTGGCAAAATGCTGTTTATAGGTGGAATCACTGTTTTATGTGGCAAAATGCTGTTTCTGGCTGGAATCGGCGTTTTTATGTGGCAAAATGCTGTTTCGGGCTGGAAACAGCATTTTTTGCCTTTAAAGGCTGTTCGAGGGAGAATCACTGTTTTATGTGGCAAAATGCTGTTTCGGGCTGGAAACAGCATTTTTTGCCTTTAAAGGCTGTTTCGAGGGAGAATCACTGTTTTATGTGGCAAAATGCTGTTTATAGGTGGAATCACTGTTTTATGTGGCAAAATGCTGTTTCTGGCTGGAATCGGTGTTTTATGTGGCAAAATGCTGTTTCTGGCTGGAATCGGCGTTTTATGTGGCAAAATGCTGTTTATGGGTGGAAACACTAGTTTATGTGGCAAAATGCTGTTTCGGGCTGGAAACAGCGTTTTTTGCCTTTAAAGGCTGTTTGGATGGAGAAACAGTGTTTTATCTGCCAAAATGCTGTTTATAGGTGGAATCACTGTTTTATGTGGCAAAATGCTGTTTCTGGCTGGAATCGGCGTTTTATGTGGCAAAATGCTGTTTCGGGCTGGAAACAGCGTTTTTTGCCTTTAAAGGCTGTTTCGAGGGAGAATCACTGTTTTATGTGGCAAAATGCTGTTTATAGGTGGAATCACTGTTTTATGTGGCAAAATGCTGTTTCTGGCTGGAATCGGCGTTTTATGTGGCAAAATGCTGTTTCGTGCTGGAAACAGCGTTTTTTGCCTTTAAAGGCTGTTTCGAGGGAGAATCACTGTTTTATGTGGCAAAATGCTGTTTCGGGCTGGAAACAGCATTTTTTGCCTTTAAAGGCTGTTTCGAGGGAGAATCACTGTTTTATGTGGCAAAATGCTGTTTATAGGTGGAATCACTGTTTTATGTGGCAAAATGCTGTTTCTGGCTGGAAATCGGCGTTTTATGTGGCAAAATGCTGTTTCGGGCTGGAAACAGCATTTTTTGCCTTTAAAGGCTGTTTCGAGGGAGAATCACTGTTTTATGTGGCAAAATGCTGTTTCGGGCTGGAAACAGCATTTTTTGCCTTTAAAGGCTGTTTCGAGGGAGAATCACTGTTTTATGTGGCAAAATGCTGTTTATAGGTGGAATCACTGTTTTATGTGGCAAAATGCTGTTTCTGGCTGGAATCGGTGTTTTATGTGGCAAAATGCTGTTTCTGGCTGGAATCGGCGTTTTATGTGGCAAAATGCTGTTTATGGGTGGAAACACTAGTTTATGTGGCAAAATGCTGTTTCGGGCTGGAAACAGCGTTTTTTGCCTTTAAAGGCTGTTTGGATGGAGAAACAGTGTTTTATCTGCCAAAATGCTGTTTATAGGTGGAATCACTGTTTTATGTGGCAAAATGCTGTTTCTGGCTGGAATCGGCGTTTTATGTGGCAAAATGCTGTTTATGGGTGGAAACACTAGTTTATGTGGCAAAATGCTGTTTTCGGGCTGGAAACAGCGTTTTTTGCCTTTAAAGGCTGTTTGGATGGAGAAACAGTGTTTTATCTGCCAAAATGCTGTTTATAGGTGGAATCACTGTTTTATGTGGCAAAATGCTGTTTCTGGCTGGAATCGGCGTTTTATGTGGCAAAATGCTGTTTCGGGCTGGAAAAAGCGTTTTTTGCCTTTAAAGGCTGTTTCGAGGGAGAATCACTGTTTTATGTGGCAAAATGCTGTTTCGGGCTGGAAACAGCGTTTATTGCCTTTAAAGGCTGTTTCGAGGGAGAATGACTGTTTTATGTGGCAAAATGCTGTTTCGGGCTGGAAACAGCATTTTTTGCCTTAAAGGCTGTTTCGAGGGAGAATCACTGTTTTATGTGGCAAAATGCTGTTTATAGGTGGAATCACTGATACTCAGTACGCTAT